>NC_080782.1:227303894-227521394 GCF_028018385.1 Neofelis nebulosa
CAGGAGAGGGGCAGAGAGTGAGGGGGAGAGAGAGAATCCCAAGCAGGCTCCACTTTGTTAGCACAGAGCCCGATACAGGGCCTGATCTCATGAACCATGAGATCATGACCTGTGCCAAAATCAAGAGCCAGACACTTAACTGACTGAGCCACCCAGGAGCCCCTCTTCTCTCTTGTTGAATGTGTCCTGAAGACAAGTTTCATATAATTCTTATTCTTCCTCTTCTATATGTAAAGTTTCTCCCCTGGCTTCTTTGTCTTCGATTTTCTGAATATAATATGGTTAGATGTAGAGTTTTTGATATTTATTTTCCTGGGTGTTTTCTAAGTTTCCTAGTGGTTTCAGTCTGTTAGCAATTTGGGGAAACTCAATCATGATTGCTTCAAACACTCCCTCTGTTCTTCCCTTTATGATATTCCCATTACATATACAACTTATCTTTTGAAATTATGCCACAATTCTTAGATATTCTGTTCAGTCTTTTGAATTCTTGTATCTGTTTGTATTTCTGTTTTGAACATTTCTATTGCCATTATCTCAAGCTCAAGACTCTTTCCTTGGCCATGTCTGATCCATTGAGAGCTCATCATAGGCATTTTTCATTTCTGTACGGTGTTTTTGATTTCTAGCACTTTCTTTGGATTCTTTCTCAGCATTCCCCTCTCTGTTTACTTTATCCATCTGTTCCTGCAGGTTGTATACTTTTTTTTTCCCGATGGATCCCTTAGCATTTTAATCATAGCTATTTTATTTTTTTTTAATTTTTTTTTTAACGTTTTTTATTTTATTTTTGGGACAGAGAGAGACAGAGCATGAACGGGGGAGGGGCAGAGAGAGAGGGAGACACAGAATCGGAAACAGGCTCCAGGCTCCGAGCCATCAGCCCAGAGCCCGACGCGGGGCTCGAACTCACGGACCGCGAGATCGTGACCTGGCTGAAGTCGGACGCTTAACCGACTGCGCCACCCAGGCGCCCCTAATCATAGCTATTTTAAATTTCATCTGATAATTCCAACATCTCTTCTGTATCTGAGTTGGGGTTGATGCTTGCTCTGTCTTTTTTGTTCAACCCCTGTTGTGGGGGGTGGGGTTGTTGTTCTTGTTGCTTTATTTCATTTTGCTTTTGTTTTTGTTTTCTTTATATTCTTGAAAATGTTTATTCTACCCAGACATGTGCTGGGTAAAGGTAAATGTAGTAAATAGACCTTTAGCATGAGGTTTTATATGTATCTCCCTAAGAGTTAGCTGTGTTTACTGTTTGCAGCACTTTTAAGTGTCGGAGGCTAAAATGTCCTCAGATATTCTTGTCTGTCTCCCTCTTGTCCTTGTGTTTCCTTAGAGACTTTCCTTGTGTGCTCTCCTACAGAGATCCCATTCTTTCCTTGAACCTGGTCTGTTTCTTTCACAAGTGCTTCTCAGGGTCCTGCTTTTGGTTTTATTTTTGTTTGTGCTTTTAACACCCTTAAGCTGGACACAAAGGCCAAACCTGGGCATTTCCCTTGCCCACATGAAAGGCTAGAAGAGGCTATGTTGGGTATTTCCCTTCTCCCATGCTGAAGACCAGAAAAGGCTGAATTTAGGTATTTCTGTTTCTCAGGTTGGTTGGGTTATATAGTGAAATTCCAGGCAGTTAGGCTCCGATAAAAAAGTTTCCTTTGAGGCCATTTTAAATGGCCAATTTTCTATCCATCTGTGAGAATGAGGGTTTTTTTTTTCCTGATCACTGTGAGACCTTAGCAGGGTTCCTGGAGATAAAACTCACAGAAGTGTGGGGTTCCCCTTAAGACTAGTTCAGCCTGGGGTTTTACTCTCAAACTTGGCTGCACTGAGCTTCGAGCAAATCATCGTTTGTTTTTCTACCCCAGTACTGGTGCCCATGAAAGTTGCTGCTCTGGGTTTCTACTCCATCCAGCTGTGATCTCTGTGTCTGCCTACCAGCCTTTCCAATTTGCCCCATGACCTCAGTCCTCCAGTGTACCTAGGAAGAGTTGTTGATTTTCAATTTGTTCAGTTTATTTCTCATTGTGAGGATGAGCGTGATGATTTCCAGCCTCCTTATATACAAGATTGGAAACCAGCTATTTAACTTTTCAAATAAGGTATATTAATGCCAATAAGAATCAAGATTTTCTGTGCAGGAGGAAAATGACAGCCTCTGTTTCATTCTTCAAAAATAACAAGGTTTTGGGGCTCCTGGGTGGCTTAGTCGGTTAAGCATCTGACTTTGGCTCAGGTCACAATCTTGAGTTTGTGAGTTCGAGCCCTGCATCAGGCTCCGTGCTGACAGCTCAGAGCCTGGAGCCTGCTTTGGATATCTCCCTTTCTCTCTGCTCCTCCCCTGCCCACCCCCCTCAAAAAGAAGTAAATATTTAAAAAAAATTTTTTTAAATAAGAAGCTTTCCCCACATTGGGGTCTTCATATAAGAAGTTGGCCCTTTGCTTTAAGTATTCTTTACATGACAGCCTGCTACTTTTCTTCAGGTCACATCTCAAATGACACTGCATCAGGGGCACTTTTCCCAACATTTCAGATTAATATCATTTGACATTTTTATATATTTTCACATCAACCTGTGTTCATTTTAGATGAGCAATGATTGTACTATATTATTTATGTACAAATATTTATTTAAATGATTTCTGTCCTGATAAAGTGTAAAACCGGGAACTGTGTCTCTCATTCTGCTTTAAATCACCTGTATTCAACATATTCCTATGGCACGCCATAAAGAATCAACCCACAGATGCATGAAGGAATGCATGAAGAGCAAGTGGGTTCCCTTCCTATTTCCCAAATGGGCAGCGGCCATGATACTAGTCAAGCTAGAAAGAAGGTTATCATCCCCTATTTTTTCGAAAGACAGCAATGCAAATTTTGCCCATAGTACTCCATTCAACAAATGTTAAGCTTCATGACTCAACATTCTTCAATTGATTACATTTGATTAAACATGAGAGTGAAAATAGATTTCATAGGTCCAGGCATATCAGGAATAAAATCATAATAGGAACACTCTTTTATTCTTTAATTCCAAGATGTTTACTGTATTCCTCTCATATGTGCTGCAGATATTTTAAGTTCGTTTTATAACTGAGTTTGAATCCTGACGATTACTGGGGTACAGGAAGGAGTAATGGGAATCACTATAAAGTTTCTGAGAGATTTTCCCTGTCTCCTTTTCCCGTTCAACATTTTTCACTCATTAATGAACACCTCTGCAGAAGGTGTGCAGATTAGTGAAGTTTTTAAAACTTCTGTTCAGTATGCTTTGCTCAGCGAATCCTATTTGATGATGAATGTGCTCAAGAGGGTAGTTATCTGCCAAGAAGAAATTGCACCATCGAAGACAAGCCCAAAGCAAGGCTTAAAGAAGCAAGACAAAAAAAGGCACATCTGTATTTAGGTGTCTGGAGACATCATTTCTATTCATTCTGGGAAAATGCTTCTCCAGAAATATGCAGAGGCACTGTAGGAATGGACAGAACCCAAATTAAATCAAATTGTAGATGCTTTTGCAGTTACACTGAGTGCTATATGTACGATCATCTCTGATATTGTTTGTCAGTGTCAGGTGAATATGTTTGACATCCTGTGGAATGAAAATGAGCATTTTTTTTTTTTGCAAAAAATACAGTATACATCCCCAAAGAAGAGAGGAGACCTAGGATGTAGTACTAGACTTGCCAAGTAAATATGACCCAAAAACTAAACAGAAGTTTACACAAAACATCAAAATGTCGACTAACATTAGTTATATATTGGACTCTTTTATTCATGGAAAGTTGTGTATAAGTGAAAATTAATGACTTATACCTACATTAATCAATTTAGATAAACTTCAAATGCATAATATTAAAAGAAAAACCATATCACAGTAAAATAATATTTATGTATACGTAAAAAACAAAAATTACATATATCATTCATTATAGTTAAGTATTAAATCAAGCAAGAAAATGCAGTACACCAATTTTAAGGGAGAGAAAAAGAATGGAGGGAGAAGGGGTAGAGACTTATATAAGTTTGTAACTTTTGTTATTTTTAAAAATGCAAAAATAATTTTAATGTTACTGTGATAAAATATTAATGTCTGTTTAATCTAAGTGGTGGATATAGTGGTGTTATTTATGTACAATTGAAATATATCTACTATCTCTCTATCTATATTAAATAGATAGATTTTAAAATAATTAAAACTTACCACTCATAATTAGCACTCATTTTTGTGATTATTTTTTCTTGATAACTCAGTTTAAATCAAGGAAATAATGTAAATAACTTGGCATAGAAAGCATTCCATTATAAACTTCAAAATATTTATGTACAAATATTGTTTATAATTTATTTATTTAAATAAATGTTATTCATTTATTTATTTATTATTTATTTATTTAAATGTAACTAGATTTCAGAAATCCATTTTTCAGAAGTAGACACATTTTATGGAATGCAAATGCTTTATAAAACTTATGAACTCTTTAGTGACTCCCACTTATTTGAAGTACAAATTACATAAGGATTTTATGGACCTTTAAGAATGGCTCATCATAGGGGGCTCAGTCAGTTAAATGTCCCATTTCGGCTCAGATCATGAGTTCACTCATGGGTTTGAGCCCCATGTTGGGCTCTGTGCTGACAGCTCAGAGCCTGGAGCCTGCTTTGGATTCTGTGTCTCCCTCTCTCTCTGCCCTCCCCCACTCGTGCTCCGTGTCTCTCTCTCTCAAAATAAATAAACATTAAAAAAACTTCTTAAAAAAGAATGGCACATTACAATACATTCTAAAACAGCCTTCCCTATTATGTTTTATTTTGATTTTTCAAGAAAGTATTTACCTAGCATTTTCTTTAGGCTTAACATGTGAGCTTGAAATGGTTTCATATATTGATACATTCAAATCTATACTTTGAAATTTATACCTGATATTTTAAAAATATTCCTATGTTTTAAGTTCCAATTATATATTCAAATGTAAAATTTTTGCGATTTTTGAAAAGGTGACGATCACAGGATTGGAGTTGGGCTGCCATTCTAAATGTTCTTGCCATGGTCTAAATAAATTCTCAAGAGCTGGAGCAAGACTTCAGGTACAGAAGCAGAGACATCCAGGGGCCCTGGGTGGCTCAGTTGGTTAAGCGTCAGACTTCAGCTCAGGTCATGATCTCAGGGTTTCTGAGTTGGACCCACGAGTTGGGCTCTGCACTGACAGCTCAGAGCCAGGAGCCTGCCTTCAGAGGGCGTGTCCCTCTCTGCCCCTCCCCGACTCATGCGCTGTCTCTCTCTCTGTCTCTCTGTCTCTGCCTCTTTCAATTAAGAAGCAGACACATCCAGGTGTCTAGGGTGGGAAGCTGTCAGTCTGCTCCAAAACTGCTCCCTGCAACTGCCTGTGAACCCAGACGTGGGCTTAGAAATATGGGACATAAGCTGCATGTGGTTCAGTAATGCACATACATGCTACAACTTAGAAAAAATTGTCAGAGAGTGTAAAATGAAAATTCGACTTGGCTCAGTACCCAGAGACAACCAAAGTTACTGGTTTCTTGATCCTTCTTTCCAGAGAAAGACCATGCAGAAGGAAACATATATGTGAATATGTATGACATATTTCATATATAGAATGTTTCATTTTCATGCAAATTATAGCATACTATACACATTGGCTAGTGCTCTGTAATTTTATTTAAGACTAACCAGGGCAAAAAAAAGAGAAGGAAAAAGAAAAAAAAAAAAAAAAAAAAAAAAAGACTGACCAGGGCAGTTGTTAATAACAATATATTTGGAGGTATCTTTTAAATTTTAAGCTGCAGTATTTCTTTGTGTGGATGTTTCAGTCTTTGATCTGATCTGTTCCTTAATGCTAGACTTTTAGGTTTCTTCCACTTTTTGCCATTTCAAAAAAATAATATAATTTACATATTTACACATGTATTATTTGAAATATGTGTGACTATATCTCTAATTCTCCAATTATTAATACCCAGATTTTAATTTAAATTGTAATTAATATCAGTATGTGGTACGTCAGAAGTATCAGAAAGCTTGTTATCTTAAGGTAAAAATCCGTTATACAACGTTTCATTTTGCATTTAGAAATATTTTAAACACACACATGCACACACAACCAGAAATTCTGTAATTAACTATCTAACATTAATAAGGCATGGAGTGTTGACTAAAGATTTTTCCCTTAAATAGCTAAGCTTGAATTTATTTTGTAAATTAGCTGTTGTAGAATTCTTTATAAAATGTTTACTTCTCTGATTTAAACATTAAAGATACTTAATATAATCCAACGTTTTGAATGACTCAGGTTCATCAAGATGAATTTCAATCATTGTGCTCTGTGCTAATACAGGCAAATTGGACACTTAAAACTTTTTGTCTCTAATTCTTAAATATAGAACAAACTGGGGGCTGCTGGGGGAGGAGAGGGGGGAGATGGACATTAAGGAGGGCACTTTTTGGGCTGAGCACTGGGTGTTGCATGGAAGTGATGAATCACTCCGTTCTACTCCTAAAACGAATAGTACACTTGTATGTTAACTAACTTGAATTTAAATAAATAAGTTAAAAAAAAAAAACCTTTTTGCCTCTTTATTATGTGGTCCAGATCCTAATGATTCTTAATGTTAGACTTTCATAATATTTTTAAACATCTCTGCTCTTTTTAGGAGATCTAATTTCTCATTAAATTACTGCAAATATTTTTTGGAGCTCTCATGCATTTATTCAACAAGTGTTACTTATGTGTCAAAAACGGTTCTAGATCCTGGGGTTGCATCAATGAGCAAGTGGGGAGCCTCTCTGTCCTGATGGAGTTTATTTTTCAGGGAAGCTAAGTAATAAACATTTGCTGTTGTCTGGGATACTAGATAAAACTTGTTATTTACCCTGATTTAGTGGGTAATAAAGCTCCAGAACTTTGTTTGATAGAAAATCTTTCTTTTAGTTTGACAACATTCTTCCTTTAATGTACATTTTTTTTTTTAACGTTTATTTATTTTTGAGACAGAGAGAGACAGAGCATGAACGGGGGAGGGACAGAGAGAGAGGGAGACACAGAATCGGAAGCAGACAACATTCTTCCTTTAATATTCCAGCCAAGCAGAATATGGTAGAAACATTTATGTTGAAATATCTGGGGTGGGTATTAGAGTCTCTTCTGTCTGACACCATAACTGCCAGAATCAGAGAGATGTGACCAGAAGCATTAACAGATTGTATTCATGTATTCTGATAGAACTTTTCATTTCTCTCTCTGACAAATCCTTGAAAAGTAAAAGAAAGGAAATCTACTGAAGGCTAGGAACTTTGTGTGTTTTATTACTTTGGTTTTTATAAAAGTCCCATAAATCAGGTAACATTATCTTATAGATTAAAAAGAAAATCTGAAGCCAAAATAGGCTATATGGCTTTTCCAATGTCGTGCACCTAACTAAGTGGGAGGGAGATGTTTACCAGGCTTCAGAATGCAAGCTTTCTTCAATACGCTGCAAATAAACTGATAAAGAATCTAGATTTTTTTTCTGGTACTAGGGATTGTGTGTCTACTGGGTTGATCGGTGGGTGGAGCAGTGTGAGGGGGAGGCAGGTGCAAACGTTCCAGAGAAAACTGGCAGGCTATCAGTTGTTCCGAGGGACACAACAAACATAGGGCTTTATAGTCACAAAATCAACATTTCCCAAGCACGGACATAACTCCAGGGAGTTTCTATCACCATCTTTAGGATGCAATTCAACTTTGATCTGCCTGATTTATATATACAGAAATATTCACTAATATGAGCATTCTATGTGTCTTTCCTTCTCTGGATTACTCTTGGTATATTTACTCTATAATTACAAATTGATTTTCTGCTGGAAGAATGGTGAAAGTACTTTTTCTTATCTATTTCCAAACTAACCGAGAAGATGCTGTTTCCTAGAGTTCCCCAGAAATTAAGAACATGTATAAATCATACGTCAAGTTGTAGCTACAACTTCTTATGGATAAGTAAAGAAGTACATGGAATAGTCAGTTTGAAAGTTTTCTTTTTCCTAATGGTCAGTGAATATAAAATTCACTAGGAGATAAATTCATCTTCAAATTCATATTTAGGCATAAAAATATCTACCACCTTTTTTAAAATAAACTACATATTTTTTTTTATTTTTTTTTAACGTTTATTTATTTTTGAGACAGAGAGAGACAGAGCATGAATGGGGGAGGGTCACAGAGAGAGGGAGACACAGAATCTGAAACAGGCTCCAGGCTCTGAGCTGTCGACACAGAGCCCGACGCGGGGCTCGAACTCACGGACCTCGAGATCGTGACCTGAGCCGAAGTCGGACGCTTAACCGACCAAGCCACCCAGGCGCCCCAAAAATAAACTACATATTTTTAATGAGTATTTTCCTACAATAGTTTTTAACTGAAATATTCACCAATTAGCAATTTTAATCATTGTAATAGTAATAATAATAAGTACAGTTATTGGCTGACTTGTACAAATAGACAAAATATAATAGATTATTTATCTCATTTAACATTTATTCAATATATCTGCGAGTCAAGATACCTATAAGCTAATTCTGAGAAAACCCGAACCCACCTACAACCCCCCCCCCACTCAAGGGACAGTCAGAGAAAGCAATGGTACCATATCTTCCCTCCTTCTGACACACACACATCTACTGATTGGCCCAAGTGGATTTGTGACTCAACATTCAGTCCAAATCTTAGGAAGTCACCCTTAATTATGTATTTTGGCAAAACATGAGCTAGGGAAGTCACATTTCTTAGTCTTGGAAATTAAGCTAGAACATATTGAGAGAAATCAGTTCATTGGGATCAACAGTTCTACAGTCATGAAGAAACAAACAAACAAACCTGGGAACCTATGTCATGTCATATACAACCTAAAGTAAGGTAGAAGCTGGAAATTATCAGTCAGTAAGAATTATTGGGTGCAAATAGAATAAATAAAAAAAACTAATGGGAAATATATATGAAAAAGAATACATAATACTCTGGTCACAAAAGAAATAGTCTGTTATAAGACTTAACAGTTCAAGAAGTCAGTTGCTTTGGGTTAAGAATTAGCCTCTTGCTCAACCTTCCTATTGAAGACGAGATACTGCAAATTCTTTCCATGGATCTTGTACCTGTTTTCTCCCTTTATTATTTAAAACAAAACAAAACAAAACAATCCCTTGCCTCATCCCTAAGAGATAGTTATTACTATCCTTATTTACAAATGAGAAATTGAGAATTTGAGTGTTAACAAAGTCTTCTATGGTTTTGTAGTTCAAAAGAGGCAGAGATAATTTGAGTTAAAGCCTATCTGGCTCTAAATTCTGCACTCCAAGCCACTACATTTCATTTTTCCCCATTATGAACTGTTCTTACTCTTCTTCAAAACCTTGATTTAGACAGTTGAACATGAGTTTCAAAATTAATTACAATTTTCTACAGAATGCTACTGAAATTTACTCAATCAGCTGTTGCTTATACACAAAAAAGTATAAATGCTTCTTGAATGTAGAATGTACTAATTTAGCTGAATTATGGCGTTATATTAACTTCAAAGATTATATTTCACTGGAACCTTTCAACTGGAATGCCACTAAGCATAAGTAAAATGTATAGATATTTATATACTTCTTTATTAGCAGAACTAACTAGTTGGATCCTGACGTGGAGGGTTCATTAAGATGTATTTTTATGCTGAGGGAATGAGGAGCCTCTCAGAATAGAACTAATCCTGAGGAAATAGAGGAACAATCAAAAAGAACGGAAGCCTCAGCCATAAGTAATTCAGGGTAGAGCTTGGGGTTGGTGTAATTACAGATCTTCTCCGTCTTGGCACTTCTGGCATGTTAGACTGGTAATATTTTGTTGCAGAGGCTGTCCTGGCATTATAGAATGTTCTACGGCACTAGATGCCAGTAGCAATTTCCCCTGGGATGGGGCAAAATCACTCCTTGTTGAAAACCAATCTATCTGATGTGTTTTCATAGTAATCTACCCATGGCACATGTGTGAGTCCTAGAAAGAGAAGGGTGTACCAGTTAAGACTAGAAGCATTGTTTTCAGTTTTACAATTGGAGAGGGGCCACTCACTGAGACACAGTTCTGCTGAGGGGGAGAGGAGTTTGGGGAGCACTACCCACCTCTCCAGGAAACATAACGCTGTTTCAGTGCAGTGAAAAATCCCAGACGTGACCATCTGTTCAAGAACAGTGGCTCCTATAAGAAGACAACTTGGGGCACATAGGTGGCTCAGCGGGTTAAGTGTCTGACTTCAGCTCAGGTCATGATCTCATGGTGCGTGAGTTTGAGCCCCACATCGGGCTCTGTGCTGACCGCGCAGAGCCCACTTAGGATTCTCCCTCTCTCTCTGCCCCTCCCCTGCTCATGCTTACTATCTCTATCTCTCTCTCTATCTCTCAAAAATAAGTAAGCATAAGAAAATAAAATAAAGAAGACAACTGTTCACGTTGTGTTCGTAGGAAGGGATTTCATAGATCTTGGAAGAGGGTACTGCAAATATTACAAAGAAAAACTGTACTTTGGGAAGATGTTAGGACAGCAGATGTTAGGATCTAGATATCCTTTATGAATGTGATTACACATTTTCCGCAAACACTATAAAACTTGAGGAAAACATTGTAGATATTTGCAATAACCACTTGGAGAAAAATAAAAACAATATAGGGAGAATTACTTTTTTCTTAGCCTTTTAGGTGTAACTTTTATATTTTGTGTTTAATGATGATCATGAAGATTTTTTAAAAAGGAGCCTTGATTTATCACTGCCTAGTTTGATACTTTGCCAGTCAGTGCACAAAAATGCAAAAACAGTTTAGGACTATTTAACATCCACTCCCATCATACGACTATTGTCTTATATTTTACATTACATATTATATAAATCCCTTATCCTTCATTTTTAAAGATCTATCAATATTAATTTACATATGCCTAAATACGTTTACTCTTCCTGATAATGTTTCATGCTTTTTTGACTGCTTTGATTTTCTGAGATTCTTTTTTTGTTCAGCCATTTAAGTGTTCATTCTGGAGATTGTCTAGTGATGAACTATTTCAAGTATGAAATTGTTTCTATCATTTTAAAGAGTATTTTCACTAAGTATAGATTTCTAGGTGGTCAGGGTAGTTATTGACGTTTACTTTTAGTATTTTTTTTAATGTTTATGTATTTTTGAGAGAGAGAGGGGAGGGGAAGGGCAGGGGAGGGGAAGGGCAGAATCAGAAGCAGGTTCCAGGCTCCAAGCTGTCAGCACAGAGCTGGAGGCCGGGCTCCAACTCACGAACCAGGAGATCATGACCTGAGCCAAAGTCAGCCGCTAAACCGACTGAGCCATCCAGGTGCCCCCAAAATAAATTAACACTTTAAAAATTTTTTTTTAAAAAGAAACTGAAAAAGAGTATTTTTTAAGAAAGTGTTTATATCAAATAATAAAAATTTTACAGGCAGCATGAAATTCGGAGTTTGTCTAATTCTCTCATTTACACATAATAAAGCTGAGGCACTTATCAGTTCAATGATACACATCTACTTAGTGATAAAAATCAACACTAAGACCCATGTTTTCTAACTCCATTGATATTGCTCTTTACTTTAAAAACCAAATAGGTTTCAAGAGGATCACGTTCCAACCTCTTTTTATTTTCAAAAATAAAGTTACTCTTTCTTACATATAAAATATCCCTGAACATTTTATGTCACTGATAAATTATACTAAGTTTAATTTTGGTAGATTTTCAGTGATTTTTTTCCTAACAAATTAATTAAGCACTCAAAATTCTGATCTATAGAAATAGGGTAGACATCGCAAAGAGATAGTCGTGCTTACCTTTTAATTTATTGTGCATCAAATAGACATCAAGTTATGTGGTACACAGAAGATGCGTGTTATCTCTAAATATATTTAATAATTAAACATATGCAACATTTTGAAAAAAAACTAAAACATGAAATTTCACTTTCAAGAACGTTGCTGAGGAAAAGAAACATTTAAGCAGTTAAATACAGAAAGTCCAATAAAATTGATTAATAAACACACCATTTATGTGGATCTACAATAGTGCTGAATTGAAATGGGGATCTCAAAGTATTTACATATACTCACACTTATGTTTTTATGAATGAACTATTATTTAATAGTTCCAATTCCATGTGATTGCAAAATGTATTTAAAATTTTCTCAGTTATTGATGTAAGTGTTAAATATCTGAAGTTATGACTAATTATTGAAAAAGTTGTCAGGAAGTATATAAAGTTTTTACAATATGGCACAGCTTTGATTCGCATGGAACTGTTGAATAACCAAAGAATAAATATAAATACCCAAGCAACCTCTGTAAACTCATATAAGTATTCTTTAAGCACGCCAAGATGCTGGCTGGATAGTTGACTGGATCAGAGGCCAGTTAGAGAGGTTTTGGCTTAGGTCCTTGGAATCCTACAGATGTTAATGTTTAGCTCAGATTTTATCACAAAGTCAGCTTGGTCCCCAATAAGTGAAACTGAGTGGGAAGTGTCCTATGTAGGATGGAATTATTTTTTTGTACTGGACAGCCTAGTATTGAAGATTTTTCTTTTGTAATAAAAACAAACATTTCTCGAAAATCTACCCTTTCTCAGGTAATGGGACTATCTCAACTAGTCACCATGATAATTCGTCAAGTACAATTATATCCCCATTTAATAGGTAGTCATGCAAATAGCAAATGGCAGAGATGAGATCTACACGGAAAAAAATAGGAAAAAAAAATAAATGGACAAATAAATGGACAAAGAAGTTAACTTTTATCTTTAAAAATATCCTTATCACTTGCTCAGGGACAAGAAAATAGCGTTGCCTCTTACGTATCTGAATGAGGAGTCTATATCAGTTTCATATCACTTTTGATATAGATCTACTATTGAAGGCTATAAAATATCCACTGTTTAAATCTGGTCATCCACCATATCCTTTATGGTATTCCATGCTTCTAGAAGCCATCTTAGAAAACATGTAGTTTAATTGACCTGTTTTCCATTTGAGTGGACCAAGGGAGGGAAATAATTTACAAAGATGAGTATAAAGGCAATACAAATACTAAGCAGAAAAGCCAGGATAAAAAATAAATTTCCTCTACCTCAGATGTTGTGCTTTCTATGTCATTATGTCTACCTTATCTGGAAACACAGGGTTGACTCGAGAACATAATGATGTGAATTGAGTGGAATCACTATAATAGTGACGGTAAGTTCCTTGGAAGACTGATGGCACTGACTCTTTTTTAAATAATGGTTTTAATGAGAAACAATTCATGTACCTTACGATTCATGCATTTAAAGGGTAATATCAATAGTTTTTAGTATACATAGACATCATATCTTCACAAAGGTAAGCTACCATCATGAAAACAAATTTTAAAATATTTTCATCATCCCTAAGAAAACCTCATATCCATTAGTACTGACCCTCCATTATACCTTTGCTTCCAGCCATAGGCAATTACTAATGTACTTCCTGTCTTATATTTGCCAATTCTGGATTTTTCATATAAATGGAATCATACAATGTGATTTCTTTTGTCACTGGTTTCTGTCACTTAGCAAAATAGTTTCAAAGTTCATCTATGTTATAGCTTGTATCAGTATTTCATTTCTTTTTCTTGATAAATAATATTCCACTATATGGATATACTACATTTTCATCACCTGTTCAGTTGATGGACGTTTTGGTTGTTTCCACTTTTTGGCTTTAATAAATAATGAGTCTATGAACATTCATGTACCAGGTTTTGTGTTAACGTGTTACCACTCCAATTGGGTGTATATCTAAAAGTGAAATTGTTGGCTCATAGGGTAACTCTAGATTTGAACTTTCGGGAAATTTCCAGACTGTTTTCCAATGAATTGGAACATTTTATATTCTCATCAGTAGCATACGAGGGTTCCCCCACTTCATCGACAACATTTGTTAATATCTTTTTTGTTATAGCCATTTTAGTATACGTGAGGTGGTATCTCATAGTTCTGAATTACATTTCTCTAATGATTAATATTGCTGAATATCTTTTTATATGCTTATTTACCATTTGTATCTCTTCTTTAAAGAAATGTCTATTTGCATATTTTACCCATTTTTAAATTGAGTTTTAGATCTTTTTTTATTATTGAGTTATAAGGTCTTCTTACATGTTCTAGGTACAAGTTCCATATCAGATATATGATTTGGAAATATTTGTTTCCATTCTGTGGATTGTCTTTTCACTTCTGTGAGAGTGTCTGTTAAAGACATGGTGGCTTCTACTTTTTTTCTTTTTTTTTTTTAGTTAAGAGTCTGTTTCTTGGTTTGCTTCACTCTCTCTTTCCCCTTTGTTCATTTGTTTTGTTTCTTAAATTCCACATATGAGTGAAACCACATGGTGTTTGCCTTCCTCTGACTTATTATTTAGCATAATACTCTCTAGTTCCATTCACGTTGCAAATATCAAGATTTCATTCTTTTTTATGGCTGATTAATATTCCACCACACACACATATGTATATATGTATGTATATATATATATATGTATGTGTGTGTATATATATATATATACACATATAAATTATATTTGTATATATATTATATACATATTATATATTATATTATTATTATTATATGTAGTATTATATATATAATATATATATATATACACACATATATATATATACATATATAAATTACCACATCTTCCTTATACATTCATTAGGTGATGAACACTTGGACTTTTTCCATATTTGGCTAGTATAGATAATGTTGCTATGTACATCAAGGTGCATGTCCCCCTTCAAATCTGTATTTTTGTATCCTTGGATAACTACCTAGTAGAGAAATTCCTGGGTCACAGGGAAGCTCTATTTTTAACTTTTTGAGGACACTCCATCCTGTTTTCCATAGCTGTACCAGTTTGCATTCCCATCAACAGTGCAAGAAGGTTGCTCTTTTTTTTTTAATGTTTATTTATTTTTGAGAGAAACAGATTGCAAGTGGGGGAGGGGCAGAGAGAGATAGAGAGAATCCAAAGCAGGCTCTAGGTTCTGAGGTGTCAGCACAGAGCCTGACATGGGGCTCGAACCCACGAACCATGAGATCATGACCTAAGCTGAAGTCTGACACTTAACCCACTGAGCCACCCAGGTCCCCTAAGGGTTGCCCTTTCTCTACATCCTCACCAAAACCTGTTGTTTCTTGTGTTGTTGATTTTAGTCATTCTGACAGATGTGAGGTGATATCTCATTGTAGTTTTGATTTGTATTTCCCTGATGATGAGTAACAATGAGCATCTTTTCATGTTTTTGTTGGCCATCTGGATGTTTTCTTTGGAAAAATGTGCTTTCATATCTTCTGCCCATTTTTTAATTGGATTATTTATTTTGGGGATGAAAAACATGGTGGCATATACTTTAAAAGTTGCATTCCAGGGGTGCGTGGGTGGCTCAGTCCGTTAAGCGTCCAACTTCGGTTCAGGTCATGATCTCACGGTTCATGAGTTTGAGCCCCACATGGGGCTCTGAGCTGACAGCTCAGAGCCTGGCGCCTGCTTCGGATTCTATGTCCCCCTCTTTCTCTGCCCCTCCCCCACTCCCATTCTGTCTCTCTCTCAAAAATGAATAAATATTTAAAAAAATTAAAATGAAGAAAAATAAAAGTCGCCTTCCATACATAATCCATGTGTTATCCAATCCAAGTTCACACACACACACACACACACACACACACACACAGATAGAGTATTGTGTGAACTGATTACTGCCCAGTATTGACTGATACTCAGTTTAGAGGAAAACATTTAAAGAAGCATATGCGTTTCATCACTTTTTTCCCACAGAATCTACTATCTATACTTCAGTTCTTACAACCATGATGAGAGTATCCAGACTACAACACATTGGCGCCCCATGAGATTTTTTTTTTTACTGAATTGTATCTTTGACTTACGCTAACGTAAAGGACACTATAAGGTGTGTGTCTATGTGTGTCCTGAAAAGACCTTTAAGTAGTGGTGTGCTGGTGAATGTTTGACACCTATCTCTCTAGGGAACAAGAACCCCTCATTTGTAGCATGTGCCGATTCTTTCACAGTAGCTGATTTCAAGATAGCAGTGTGACGTCACTGGCCTCAGAGTTTGGAAAAGATGCTTGTAACAGAGTCCCATGACGTGGTTGGGCTGGTGTGATTCAGCTCCTGCACATCACTGTCATCAGGAGTAAGCATGCACCTCAGGGATATGGTAAACTACCTACCAGATCAGTTTTTAATTCTTGCATTTGTACCACGAAGTTTACAGCCAAATTTGAAGTCAATTTAAAACAGCATGTGTAGGTCTTCATTGCATGCGTTTTGCTATCTCATTCCTGGATCTGTTTGTAAATCAATCCTTGTTTTTATCTCTTCTTTTACGCCTACTTTTAAGTTTATTCCATATTTTAAAATTGTGTTTGTAAACTCTCTTGGCTATTTCCTGGAATGACTTACAATCGATTTAAATACATAAGTGAATAATCCTTATACAACTTCAGGCACCGAGTGGGGATTAAAGGTGAAGTAAATACTGGCTAATCCCTGAGATGAAAGCACCAAAAAAGGCTGCCTGTCAGCCCACGTCTACCCAGGCAGGAGCAATTCACTTTCTCTCTGGCCCTCAGAGTCCTTGATCTTGCAGTTAGGTAAGTCAGGATGAGCTCTAGTGTCATTCAAATTATCCTTCATTGTGTGACTCCTAAAGCCTATGATTCATTCTAAAATTAAATTCTATTGATATTCAACATGGTTTGAATAAACTATGTAATTTTATGTCTATGTTCAAGTGATTTTAATATTATACTCACCTTTAAGTCTTGCAGATTGCCATTGGCTCCTTGGTGTTGACAGGCAGACTTGTGGGTGCATACAATTAGCTTTTTATAAAATGACATTTCATCTGTAGGCAGAGTAACAAATTTTAAATTTTATGCATGAAAAGATTGATAGCTGGCACAATTACTAATTCCTGCAGGCTTCCTGTTGGTGGTATATGATTTGGAAAAGCATTTGCATTTATACTCTAATAAAAGAAAGCTCTATCCTCTCCTTTAATTTTGGAAAGTATAATACTTTAAGCAACTCTAACTTATAGTCCTAATACCCAGGGATATGTTAACAATTCCTAAGAGCAGGTGGTTATGACATGGTAGAAAATGTTCTGAGTTTGTTAGAACTTGGGCTGGAGTTCCGGCTGTACTCGGACAACCACTTGACCTTAAACAAGATGTGCAGTGTCTCTAAGCCTCAGATTCATGCTGTAAAATGGGCGAATCTATTTACCTTTCAGGGCTCGTTTGCAGATCAAAGGAAATAGTAGTTTAAATATCCCTAGCATAATTCCTATTTGGCACGTATGAACATCGATGAAAACCTTCTCACTGGCCTTTTAGATGCTCTTTAGTGCAAAATTGCTCATTGTTACTCAAGGTCTTAGTTTAAACCAAATGGCATAGGAATTGTTTCTTCCCGAATTCCTTAAAATAATCATATTCCTTCTTGATTTTTCTCACCAGAACAAATTTGGTAAAATATTTTAGTAACAGGTATTCAGAAGAAAAAAATATCTAAATCATCATCCTAAAAGGCAAGCAGGGACTTTGTGCTATAAATATCCTGAATTTAAAAGACTGTTCAATTCTTTTTATTTTTTTTCTATTGCTTAAATATGTGAAAATCACATGACTTAGTATCTCACACATGGAACCTATGAAATATCTGGGAATGATTACATTATTCTAATTCCATATTATAAGGAGACATAATATATATGCATGTAGAAGCTAAAATTAAGGTAAAAAAAACCAAAAGAAAATCCTTTAAACATTCTTCGGATCTGTACATTCCAAATAAAGCTTACTATAGAAGATATCACTTTATTTTTAAAATGTGTTGAGGTAGGAAACTGTCAGGTGGTGAAGTTGTGAAAGTGTCATTTAAATGTAATCTATAGGGTACAGAATGCTCTTTATTAAAAAAAACAAACAAAATTATTGGATTCTTACTTTCAGTTTGAAACTGTTAAATTTAAATCCCAGGTAAAGATGATATGAAGGATAATGTGTATCAACTAAATGGCCATAACAATTAAGTATGATATTATGTCATCGAATTTCTGTTTCAAAAACGTAATATACAAACGTGTCATGAACAAATACAGTGGGAGAAAAACCCAAAACCAATCTTGGAACAGAGTGGACCGGAATAATATCACAAAACAATAAAGCATCTTTCTAAAACCTATAAGTGAAATTTACAAATATATAAAGCTAACCCTCTCTTCTATCTTATAACTTATGTAGGTAAGCATGTAAGACGGTATTAATAAATGGATATGATAGTTCATAATTATTACCACTAGTAATATATGTATATTTATATATATATAGTTACATCCATAAAAATATTAATATAAAATATATTGTTTTGAAACTCTTTTTTCTTAGAGAGTGCACACAAGCAGGGAAGAGGGGCAGAGAGTGAGAGAGAGAATCTTAAACAGGCTCCGTGCTCAGCACAGAGGCCGACACAGGGCTTGATCCCAGGATCCTGGGATCATGACTGAGCCAAAATCAAGAGTTGGATGCTTATCTGACTGAGCCACCCACGCACCCTTGTTTTGAAACTTTGAATGAATCTCCTCTATCTCCAAATAAATGTTCACAGATTTGATCACTCATTTGCAACCTGAGTGTTTTGAGCACCCTTTCATGTGTACAGACAGGAGCAAAATCCTTCCTTCTCCCCATGTTGTTAGGTTTACCTGAGCCTCTGCCCAGATATCAAACCGATGGTGCTCCAGGTTCTGGAAACTCAGGGTGTGACCTCATTAATTTCAACAAAGAGTGACCTCCCTCACACCCAGGAACACAATCAGCAATGCGGAAATGATGTGTTCCCCTGTGGACTCCGCATCCTTCCCTATCCACACTGATAGCACAGCATGAACTGAGCACTTTCACTCTCAAAACTAGTCACCATTGGGGCGCCTGGGTGGCTCAGTCGGTTAAGCATCCGACTTCGGCTCAGGTCATGATCTCACGGTCTGTGGGTTCGAGCCCCGCGTCGGGCTCTGTGCTGACAGCTCAGAGCTCAGAGCCTGGAGCCTGTTTCGGATTCTGTGTCTCCTTCTCTCTGTGACCCTCCCCCGTTCATGCTCTGTCTCTCTCTGTCTCAAAAATAAATAAACGTTAAAATTTTTTTTTTTAAAAAAACAAACAAAAAAAAACTAGTCACCAATCTGATACTTGATTTATTATTTCTTCAACAGCAACTATGCCCAGTACATAGTGGTCTTCCAACATATTTGTTTCCCTTTTGTAAAAAAGACTGGGGAAAATAGCACCTACCTTTCTTATCTCTGAGATGATGTCTGTGAGGTCAATTAATAAGTTACACCAGGTGAAGAGGTGTTGTTGTTAAAGGCTCATATTATTTAGACCAAAATTTGTACATGACTTTGTATAAAAACATGTTTATATTTTTTATGACTTTGTCTCAGTGCCAGCTGTCACTGAAAGGAGGAAACGGTGGGTAGGAGACCATCGAGTGCTTTCACACTTAAACAACTGTTTCCATCTGGCAGAACAATCTTTCCCAAAAAGAATATACAGACTAGACAATAACTGGCAAAGCTGTTCTTGTAAGACCATGCTGTTACCCTTATCTTGGACTTTCCAGCCTCCAGAACTGTGAGAAGTAAAGTTCTGCTGTTTATAAGCTACTTACCCAATCTGTGGTATTTGCTATGGCACACTGAACGGACTAAGAGAGGAGCCTTGTGCCAAATTTATTGGTAAATGTGTGTGTTCTGACTGCTTCATTGACTGGCTGTTTCTTCGTCTCTCTTTCCTTGGGCCTCCCTATAACCTGAGACACAATAAGGAAACAGGCCAGAATAAGGTTATCACCTTAGAACAGCCTCGAAGGATCAAGTGAAGAGAAGAGTCACACATCCCTCACTATAAATCAAAAACTGGAAATGATGAAGCTTAGTGAGGAAGGCATGTTGAGAACTGAGGCCCAAAGCTAGGCCTCTTGTGCCAAACAGCCAAGCTTGTTAACACAAAGGAAAATCTCTTGGAGGAAATTAAAAGTGCTACTCCAGTGAACACATGAATGATGAAAAAAATGAAAAACACTTATTACTGATATGAAGAAAGTTTGAGTGGTCTGGACAGAAGATCAAACCAGTCATAACATTCCCTTAAGCCGAAGCCTAATCCAGGGCAAGATTCTAACCATCTTTATTTCTGTGAAGGCTGAGAGAGATGAGGAAGCTTCAGAAGAAAAGTTTGAAGCTGGCAGAGGTTGGCTCATGAGGCTTAAGGAAAGAGGCCATCTCCACAACGTACAAGTACAAGGTGAAGCAGCGAGTGCTGATGTGCAAGCTGTAGTAAATTACCCAGGAGATCTCACTGAGGCAATTAGTGAAAGTGTCTATGTTTCAGTGCAGATAAAACAGCCTTCTACTGGAAGAAGATATCATCTAGGACTTTCACAGCATAAGCTAAGTCAATGACTGGCTTCAAACTTCAAAGGATGGGCTGACTGTTTTGTTAGGGGCGAATGCCGCTGGTGACTTTAAGTTGAAGCCAATGTTCAGTGACCATTCAGAAAATCCCAAGACTCTTAAAAACTATGCTCAATCTATTCTGCCTGTGCTCTGTAAATGAAACAACAAAGCCTGGATGGCAGCACATCTGTTTACAACATGGTTTACTGAATATTTTAAGCCCGCTGAAGAGACCTTCTTCTCAGAAAAAAAGATTCTTTTTCACTGTGCATTGAGAACACACCTGGTCCAAGCACTCAGTGATGTACAATGAGATTAATGTTATTTTCATGCCTGTTAGCACAGTATCCATTCTGCAACCCGTAGGTCAAGGAATAATTTTGACTTGCAAATCTTATTGTTTAAGAAATAGATTTTGTAAAGCTATAGGTGTCAGAGAGAGTGATTCCTCTGATGGATCAAAGCAAAGTTAATCGGAAACCTTCTGGAGAGGAGTCACCATCCCAGATGCCATTAAGGACAATGATGATTCATGGGAAGAAGTCACAGGAATTTGGCAAAAGTCAATTCCCACCCTCGTGGATGACTTTGAGGGCTTCCAGACTTCAGTGGAGGCAGTCACTGCAGATGTGGTGGAAACAGCGAGAGAATTAGAGCTAGAAGTGGTGTGTGAAGGTGGATGGCTTTGCTGCGATCTCATAATAGAACGTGAATGGATGAGGAGCTGCTTCTTATGGACGAGGAACCAAAGTGGTTTCTTGAGATGGAATCCACTCCTGGTGAGGACGCTGTGATGATTGTTGAAACAACAACAAAGGCTTTAGACTATCACACAAACTTAGTTGATAAAGCCGTGGCAGGTTTCGAGAGGATTGACTCCAATTTTGAAAGAGGTTCTACTGTGCGTAAAATGCCATCAAATAGCATCTCACGCTGTAGAGAAATCACTCATGAGAAAAGAGTCAATCGATGCAGCAAACTTCATTGTTGTCTCATTTTAAGAAAATGAGTCTCTCATCCTTCAGCAAGCACTGCCATGATCAGTCGGCAGCCATCACCATGGAGCCAAGCCCCTCCACCAGCGAAAGTTACAACTCGCTGAGCTCAGATGACGATTGGCACTTTTTAGCAATAAAGTATTTTTTAACTAAGGTATTTACATTGTTTTTTTGGACTTAATGCTATTGCACGCCTAATAGTATAATCAGAGGTTTTACATGCCCTAGGAAACCAAAGCATTCATTTGGGGTGCTTATTGTGATTTTGCTTTATGGTGGTGGTCTGGCAGGCAGGGAACTCATAATATCTCTGATGTATGCCTGTATTGACTGACTTAAGAAAATAATAGACTTAATATATTTATTTAATACAGAATTTTCGTACACAGAGGTACCATAAAGGTTATCAGACCAAATCTCTCATATTACATATGATGACACTGCTAACTAGGAAACATTTAGCAGCTTCCCTAAAGCCACACAAGTGCTTACTCTGTAGTTATATTGACTTTTTCCCTGGTCCTCTACTCAGTATATTAAGTTCAAAAGAAATAGACTCCACATTCTTATACTCCTGGGAATAGAATGGGCCATTTTGTCAACCTAACCTGTTTCAAATCACTAAATCAGTATGGCATAGAGGCTAAACCATAGGCTTTTGAGGCTAATGGCCTGGATTTTGATCTTGACCACTCACCTCCTAGGAAGTTTGTCTTTGAGCAAACTACTTAAACTCAATCTTATCTCAGTTTCCTTATCTGCAAAATAGTAATACAGTAGAACTTTGGATTGTGAGTAACTTGTTCTGTGAGTGTTCCGCAAGATGAGCAAACATTTTTAACAACTTTTTACTTGATAAGTGAGCGATGTCTTGCAATACAAGTAGTATGTGACATTGAATGTCACGTGATCACAGTTAGTTCTTCTCTCACTGTGGGATTGTGGGTTATTGTCAATGCAATGTCACAGATACATAAAATCCTCCAAAAGAGGCAAAAGCAGGTGTCATTGGATAGGTTCCTTGTTAAAGTTGCACAAAAGGAAAAAGATTCCATTGAGCCAATAGATAGCAGTGATCCTGTTACTGATAGTGAAAGTCATTCTACACAATAAACTTCCTCACTCTTGTCTCCACCACACCAGCCATGAAGGTTTTCCAAGGTAAGTGCAGGTTAATTTGCTTACTTTTCTTTATATTTTGTATTTCCTTTATTATTTTGTATTATTTTACAGCGTTGAAATCATTTTTATAAGAATATTTTTGGGTTGTGAAAGGAATCACCTGCATTTCCATTACTTCTTATGGGGAAATTTGCTTTGATATACAAGTGCTTTGGATTAGAAGCATGTTTCCAGGACAAATTATGCTTGCAAACCAAGGTTTTACTGTAATATGAAAATTATTGAAATAAAACTCTTAAAGTACAGTATCTGGCACACAACAAACAATTTATAAGTGTTAGCATATTATTAGTGTTATTACTTTCGTGTATAGTGATTATGCACCTTAATATTTTTTTCTCTGTTTGTAGAAAGGTAAGACATATTTTATAGGATTCAAGAGGGGCTTGGATTCACATTTTATATTATCTTCTCAGTGTGACATTATGAAAATAGGGTACTTTTGTGGTGAGCATAATTTATAAACTTGTTGCATCACTAACTTGCACACCTGAAACTAATGTAACCTTGTGTGTCAACTATACTCAAATAAAAAAAATATATATAACTTATAGGCATGAAATTCATGTGCAGCTCACATTTTGTGTCACCAGGTAAATAATGATATGATTCGCCAAACTAGGGAAAACACAGTGAGGACGGTGAGAGTTTTCAGATGTGGAGATGGTTTAAGACATATTTATGTTGAACCACATGAGGCATTATAGAGTTTTAATTGGTATGTGAGTCTTGAATTTAGGGGAAAAAAAGACGTCAAGATACAGGAGCAGAAATATCTGCTTTTGAACCTTGGCTCCACCCTGTCCCAACGGTTGGACCCAGGACGCAACTATTAATTCTTGAATTTCAGTTTTTGAATTTGTTGAAAATCAATGGAAGTGCCAACACAAAACCAAATTGAAAATAATGAATTATTGTACATAAAATTGGCTGGCACTGCAGTTTATGTTTTACTTTTACCCTTTATCTGTCTTTCTTTCCATCTAATACCTCTTCTTCCCTTTCCCTTACTGTACAGTGGAAACATCATGGACTGGAGACAGAAAGACTTGTTTTGAATCCTGATTCTATCACCTTCAATAATGCGACTTGAACAACACTTAACCTCTATGAAATTAATTTTATCATCATTTGTGAAATAGGCATGTACCTATGCATTGGTTTTTGTAAGGAATAGGTAAAGATTAAATTAATATTTATTATTATTATTTAGGTAATATGCTCAGAATATAGAAAATGTAGTGCTGGTTTCCGTTATTTCTTTTTTGCTTTGTGATATTTCTATTTTTATCTATAGTTTTTCCTTAGTTGGTGTTAATAACCTTAAGAAAATGCAAAATAAATATACTTTATTTTTAAAGTTTATTTATTACTTTGAGAGAACAAGAGAGAGAGACAGAGAGAGAGAGACAGAGAGAGACAGAGAGACAGTGTGCGCACATACATGCAAGTGAGTGGGGGAGAGGCAGAGAGAGAAGGAGAAAGAATCCCAAGCAGGCTCTGTGCTGATCTGTTGCCCCGTTCAATGTCACCAACAGTGAGATCATGACCTTAGCGGAAACCAAGGGTCGGAAGCTCAGCCAACTGAGCCACCCAGGCGCCCCAGAATAAATGCACTTTAGAAATCTACATAAGATCTTGATTTTGGTGTTCTTCTATTTTATGTATGCTTTTGCATTGATTTTCTATTATTGGTCACAGCAAAACTTAAGTGATATCTAAATGCAGTTTTCTATTAATAAGTGAAGGCAACAGAAAATGTTATGCATGAATTACTTGGTTGACACACTTTCTCATTTGTTGAAGTAAAAGAAAAACATTCAGAGAGATTTAAATGTGGATGTGAGTGAAAGCTGAGAAATTCTGAATTCCCAATTTACTTGATCTTTTTCTCTAATTCGTTCTATAACTGTCTCCAAGCTTTAAACATCACAAAATGTATTTTGAAAAGAAGTCAATGCAGAATAACCATTTTATTTTAATAATGATGCACTTTCTGATGTCAAGAAATCAGAATAATTAGTCTTTATTTTCATTCACCAACCTTATTCTAGGAAGTTAGCCATTGTTTTTTATACAGTCATAAAGCATAAATATCACCTTGCTTTGTTTACTTCTTGAAATTACTGAAGTGATGAAATCATATCTATGTAATTTTTAGAACTCATGAATTGGGAAGGTATTGATAGAATATTAATATACAAGCAAATAACACGTAAAAAGGGAACAGATTATTCTGTCATGTATCTGATAAAAATAAATTGTCACTAAATAATGTGCATAATCCAGCAGAGTTTTCTGTGCTATTTTTTAACTTCAGAAGTAAAACTTTTAGGGGAAGATACCGCTTAGGTGAGTTTTAGGATGTTAAACACGCTGTGGGCAGAAGAAATATGAATGCAACTGAAAACTAAGATTGTTGGCAGTTTATTTGCAATGGAAACACATAAAACTGTAAAGTGTCTATCAGTTGTATAGTACCAAAATAAACCTGTCCTTGTTTTTCAAAATTTTATCAATAACCATGCAGCTGTGAACTGCACATGCTAAATTAAATCAACATGTTGGAAGAAAAAGAGTTGATGATGGCACTAATCACTGAGTATTTAAATGATGTAAGAGCTGAGAAGGAGAAAAAAAAGGAGAGAGGAAAAAAATAAATCATGGAGGGCAGACAATTAGTAAGTAGGGCAAACCAGTGGCTTTAATGGACATATTCTGTAAAATAGCATAAAAAGTGATGCTTAAAATATTGTGCCTACAATTAATTATTGCTGCTTCTCTTCATGCCCAGAGGATAATATACTGAATTTGTCATCTTATTATTCCAAACTCATTGGTTTTGTGTATAATTCTGACAAAGTCCTTTAAATTCATCATGAGATCTTATACTAGATACAATTGAGTGCTATAAAGGGCCTAGATATACTGCAATTCCAAATGTAATTACCAAGATAGCAAATATCTTCAAGGATACTCCATTATTTAAATCCTAAGTTAAGTATCTATCAAGAATAATTAAAAATTGAAAACAAATGATCTTGATTATTCAACTCAGGAATTTAGAGATGGGAGTTAAAAGAAACGAAATAAGTTAGTAAGAAATAATAATAAACAATTTATTTTATTAATAATAAAGTAAATAGTTGAAATAAAAAGAGACACAAATGAAACCAATAATTAAATGGCAGAATAAAATCCAACTTTATTGATAATCACATTCAGTGTTAATGGAAACACAACTAGAAGGCAGAGCCTGACAGAATGAATTTTACATATATATGTATATATATATATATATATATACTTATACATGTATATGTATATATATACATGTATAAGTATATATATGTATGTATATATATGTATAAGTATATATATATACACATATATATATACACATAAAGACCAATCAATATGATTTCTAAATAAATTGACTTTAAATATAAATGCACACGGAGGTTAAAAGAAAATTGATGGAAGTGTACAGCATTCAAGCAGGATAATAAGGCTTTTTTGTGTAAGTGTTGCCTACATTAATATTAGATAAAATAGATCCAAGACCAAGTATATTGTGATATCAATTAAGGAACAGTTTGTAATGATAAAAAGAGATTTTTCATCAAAACATAAAACCATAAAGTGTATGTGTCTTAAAAAATAACTTCAAAACACATTTTTAAAAAAGTACACAATTAAAAGAATTTGATTTGGTTCACTTTACAATTGTGGTGGGAGTTTTAGCACCGTATTCTCAGTAGCTGAAAGAAAAATGATCATTAAGACAGAAATGATCTAAACAAAATGACTAACCACCTTGCCCAAACTAATACTTCAGGACAATATGTCTTAGAAGTACAGAATATTTTTTCTAGCAGCACATAGTGTATTCACCAAGAAAGCCCACAGACAGGCAATAAAACAGATATCCATAAATTTGAAAGATTAAAATCATACAGAATCATACAGATACTCTGACCATCATGAAGTGAAATCAGAAATCAATAATTTTATATCCAGGAAAACATCAAATATTTGGAAATAAAACAAAATACTTCCAAGAAATCTTATAATAATGAGAAAACCACAAAATAAACTAGACAATATTTTTAATTAAATGATATTGAAAATACAATTTCATAATTTGCAAGATACAGGAAAAGCAGTGCTTTGGGATATATGTATGGCTTTAGACGCACATGTGCAAAGCAAAAGCTGAATACATAGAAAAAAGAAAAAAATAAAGATAAGTATAAGAATCAGTGGGGGCACCTGGGTGGCTCAGTGGGTTAAGCCTCTGACTTCGGCTCAGGTCATGATCTCATGATTCCTGGGTTCAAGCATCATGTCAGGCTCTGTGCTGACAGCTTGGAGCCTGGAGCCTGCTTCAGATTCTGTATCTCCCTCTCTCTCTGTCCCTTCCCTGCTGTGCTCTCTTTCTCTCTCTCTCAAAAATAAATAATCATAAAAAATAATAAGAATCAGTGAATAGGGTGCCCCTGGGTGTCTCAGTCAGTGTAGCATCCAACTCTTGGTTTGGGCTCAGGTTTGGGAGTTTGAGCCCTGCCTCTGGCTCTGTGCTGCCATTGCAAAGCCTGCTTGGGATTCCCTCTCTGCCCCTCCCCTGCCAGCACTCTCTCTCTCTCTCTCTCTCTCTCTCTCTGTCTCTCTCTATCTCAAAATAAATAAATAAATAGACTTAAAAAAGGAATCAGTGGACAGATGAATAATAGAGATATTAATAAAGATGAATAATAGAGAAAAATTAACAAAACCAAAAACGCTTTCATGGAAGAGTAATAAAAATGATGCACTCCCACCTAGCCAAATTAGAAATTACTAACCTTACAAATAAAAGCTTAAGAACCGGGATAGATACTGCAGACAATAAAAGGACAATATGAAACTTTATGACTGTTAGCTAATAAATTTGACAAATTAAATAAAATAAGAAAAAAATTCCTCAAAAACCACACTGTACCCAAACTGATACAAAATTAAAGAGAAAATGAAAACAGAGGCGCCTGGGTGGCTCAGTCGGTTGAGTGTCCAACTTCGGCTCAGGTCATGATTTCATGGTTCATGAGCTTGAGACCTGTGTCGGGCTCTGTGCTGACAGCTCAGAGCTTGTAGCCTGCTTCGGATTCTGTGTCTCCCTCTCTCTGCCCCTTCCCTAATCACACACTCTCTCAAAAATAAATAAACATTAAAAAAAAAGAAAGAAAATGAAAACATCATTGGACACATTAGGGAAATGTAATATGTTATAAAAATTCTTTCAGCGAAGTAAATGATAGGCCCAGGTGGCTTCATTGATGACTTCTACCAAACATTTAAAAACTCACCAACAAACACCATACAAACTCTTCCAAGAAGGCAAAAGAGGAAGGAAGAGTTCCAAACATGTTTAATGAGACCAGCATCCCTCTAACACTAAAATTAACAAGATATAACAAAATGAACAAAAAACACAGAGATAATAAAAGTACATTAAAACATACAGAATATCTCTCATAAATATAAACGTAAAATTGCTCAAAAGCATATTAACACATCAAATCCAGGAATATTTAAAAATATTAAATAATTAATATATATAATTAATATATATAAGTAGTATATATTTAATATACTATGAACAAGAACCTTTTGTCCCAACAATTCAAGGTTTATTTAACATTTGAAAATCAATCAGTATATTTTACCATAAAAAGAATAAAGGATAAAAACCTGTGTTTCCTTCAATACATGCTATAAAATCATATGGCAAAATTCAACAGATAAAAAATTATTATCAAGTCAGAATATAAAGAGACTTCCACAATCTGATAAAAAAGCATTTATAAAAAGCCCACAGTTAAAAGTAATACTTAATACTGTAGCTCGGTTGGTTGAGCGTCCAACTCTTGATTTTGGCTCAGGTCATGATCTCACAGGTCATGGGTTCAAGCCCACATTGGGCTCTGTGCTGGTGGTGGAAAGTGTGCTTGGGATTCTCTCTCTCTCTCTCTCTCTCTCTCTCTCTCTCTGCCCCTCCCCTGCTTGTGCTCTCTCTGTCTCTCTCAAATAAACACTTAAAGAAAAAAGTAATACTTAATATTGAACTATTAAAACTTTTCCTAACCTTTCCTAGAGAGATCAGGGAAAAGGAAAGGATCCCCATTTTCACCACTTCTATCCTGCAATATACTGAATATACTCTCACGCAATAAGGAAAGAATGAAAGCTGAAAAGGAAGAGGTAAAACTGATTTGCAACTGACATGATTATTCACACAGATAATTCTGAGGACCCTAAAAACAATTATTAGAGCTAGTGAATACATCTAGCAAGGTTTCATGATACAAGGTTAATAAATATCAGCAGTAAATAAATGTAAAAGGAACTGAAGGAGAAATACCATTTAAAATAACACTCATAAACATACAATGCCGTTCGATAGATTTAATAATAGATACGCAGTGCTGCATCATTAAAGCATATAAAAGATTGCTGACCTAATTAAATATAATGTAAGTAATTGAACTTATATATGGAATAGTCAATATTAAGATGTCGATTTTATCCAAATAGGCCTATAAATTCAATGCAATCTAAATCAAAACACCAGACTACCTTTTTTGTAGAAATTGATGAGAAAGTTCTAAAATTTATATGGAATTACAAAGATGTGGATTAACCAAAGTTATCCTGAAAAATAAGTTTGGAAAGTTTATATTATCTGACTCCAAAATTACTACAAAGCTATAAAATAGTATGGTACTGGCATACATATTGACAAAAAAATTCACTGTAACTAAATAGCTCAAACACACATTCATATTTATACAGACATTTGACTTTAAATAGGGCATCACTTTAGTTAAATAGGGGAACAAATTTTTTCAACAAAGTTTGCTACAGAAATTGTATATCCACATGGAAAAAATAAATGGAGAGAAATTGGACTCCTATCTTATATGAGATGTAGAACATTTGATTAAATATGGATCATAGATTTAAAGATAAAAGCTCTAAACATAGAAATTTTAGAGAAAAACATAAGCACCTAGCTACATGACTTTCGAGACAAGAGATTTTGTTTTGTTTTGTTTTGTTTTTGCTTTGGTCATTTTCCAAAATGCAACAACTGTGTGTATATGTGTGTGTGTATCTGTTTATAGGTATATATACATACATATAGATGTAAATAGATAGATAAATAGATATAGATGTGCATATATATATATTAGACTTCATCAACATCGTAGGAAAATCTGCATCAAATTAAGAAAGTAAAAATTAGAAAAAAAATGTGTAAGACAGACCAGACAGAAATATTCACCCCCCCAAAACATGAACAAAGTCTGGTATCTGAATTTATAAAAAACTTCTACAACTGAGTAATAAAAACATAAATTACCCAATGGGAAGAAAAAGGGGAAAGTAATAGGAAAAGAAGAGATGCAACTTGACAAGCAGCATATAAAAATGCTCAATGTCTTTATTAAATGTGAGAAATGTAACTAAAACCATAATTACATATCAAATATCTCATTCCATATATATAAATTACTTCAAAGAGATAAAGGCTAACAATACAAAATTTTAGAAGAAAACAAAGGGAGAAATTGGATGGCTTTGAATTTCTTAAATTTTAAATACAGCACAAAAAATACTATAAGATAAAAAAAATTATAGTTCATGAAAATCAAAACTTTGGTCACCCAAAGACACTATAGTGAATTTGAAAAGGCAAACCACACCCTGGGAGTACATAGTTTGTCTGTTTGTTTGTTTGTTTGTTTGTTTAATGTTTGTTTATTTTCAGGTGGGGGCGGGGGCAGAAAGAGAGGAGAGAGAGAATCCCAAACAGGCTTTGCACTGTCAGCACAGAGCCCAACGCAGGGCTCAATCTCACCAACCTTGAGATCATGACCTGAGCCAAAACCAAGAGTTGGACGCTTAACTGACTGAGCGACCCAGGCTCAGCGTCATACCTGAGTATGTACTTTTAAAATCTGTATCTTGCAATGCACTTTTTCTGGAATATATAAAGAATTCTCACAAAGAAGACAATCTGTTAAAAAAATATATAAACTATTCCCTCACTCAAAATAAAATATTCAGGAATTTAATACAAAATAGGCAGAGATTTTAAAAAATGAATAGACAAATCAAAAATCTAAAACTACAAAACCTTTACATTGGCTTACTTTTGTTTGATGAATGTAACAATCTTTTAAAACACTCTGCGTTTCCTAATTAGTATTTTCATCTACTCAATGAACTGTTCCCTTTAAAATAACAAGTTCAAGGTGCCTTGTTAGCACAGTAGGTAGCGTATCAGCCTCATAAAATAACTGGCTCATTTTGGTCATTTCTACACTCTTATAGTCATCAGGTATTTTCAAAAGATTGCTGGTATATTTTCACCATACTCTTGAATATATGAGCCAGTAGACAAAAGAAAATGGGAGAGCATCCTCTGTAGCTTTCGGTCATCTCGGTCAAAAGCCCCTTCCCAGAGTCACTGCCTGGCTGTGGGTTCAGTATCTACTGGGCCACTATGTGACCAGGCAGGTTGGCCTTTGCAGTGAGTGGTGACAAGGGGGCAGACTGCTTGCAGGCAGAAACTATGGTCAAAATGCAAAAGCCTTTGATCCAGGCATGGGCATTTCATGTGTTTCACATACAAATACACAGTGCAAAAGAGAGTAATTTGTATTTGCAAAATGTCACATAAAACCAAAGAGCAAAAGCAATCCCTTTTCCTCTTTACAGATGAACATTTTTTCCAAGTAACATTTCCTCTGGGCCCATTCCTAGTTTCACACCTGTGTTGTGCTCAGCTTCCCTCTTTCCCTCGGTTGTTAGTAAGCCCTGCACTTCTAATTTGGACATACAGCTTCCTCAGCGTTGACTCACCGGGCCGAATATTGTTTAATAAATACAGGGTAAGAATGACTCAAATGAAGTTTTTGTTCCTTCACATATAATAAAGAGCTTATATAATTTAAATATATGTAAACTGTTTTACATAAATAAGTCAACAAGATGGGAAAGCAGACACAGTCATAGCATAGCAAGAACAACTTTTAACTTCATCTAATTGAGAAAATGGGCCTCCTTCCTGGGAACAAGAACCTTGGGGTCTCAGAAGAGGATTAGATACCACATGACATTCATTCCAAACCTTTTGACTGAATTTTGGATTTCACCAATTTTCTCTCTATCTACTCCATTTTTCACAATTGTTTTTTTTTTTTAATGTTTATTTATTTTTAACGGGGGCGGGGGGGGGGAAGGACAGTGAGAGGGGGAGACACAGAATCTGAAGCAGCCTCCAGGCTCTGAGCTGTCAGCACAGAGCTTGATGTGAGGCTAGAACTCACAAACTGTGAGATCATGACCTGAGCCAAAGTTGGTCACTTAACTGACGGAGCCACCCAGGTGCCCCTCAATTTTTCACAATTCTTAAAAACAGTGTATGCTATTGTTGACTGTATGTTTATCTAATCCCCACGTTTGACCTCTGTAGGTCTTGTCTCCTCAATGAAGTTTAATTTGAAGATTGAGATTTTATATTACTTAGAGAATGCATATACACAGAAAGTACTTATATTTAGAGAATAGTTCTTTTTTTTTTTTTAACGTTTATTTATTTTTGAGACAGAGAGAGACAGAGCATGAACGGGGGAGGGGCAGAGAGAGAGGGAGACACAGAATCGGAAGCAGGCTCCAGGCTCTGAGCCATCAGCCCAGAGCCCTACGCGGGGCTCGAACTCACGGACCGCGAGATCGTGACCTGAGCTGAAGTCGGACGCTTAACTGACTGAGCCACCCGGGCGCCCCGAGAATAGTTCTATCCCTAAAACAAATGTTAAGTAAAACTCTATTGAATTAATGTCTCTAAAAGTAAAGAAGGAATCAATTTTACTATTTTCAAGTGATCCCTTAATAGGCTTTTGTTTTTTATAGTCATACAATGAGTTTTCTTCTTCATAGTTTTTGCTTTTTAAATAATCTGCTAATCACAAAAGCTTATATCATATTTATGAAGTAACACCATACTTCTGGCTAGTAGTCCATTATCATCTTTAATTTTTTTTTTTTAACATTTATTTATTTTTGAGACAGAGAGAGACAGAGCATGAACAGGGGAGGGTCAGAGAGAGGGAGACACAGAATCCGAAACAGGCTCCAGGCTCTGAGCTGTCAGCACAGAGCCTGACGCGGGGCTCGAACTCACAGCCCTCATGGACCGCGAGATCATGACCTGAGCTGAAGTCCGCCGCCCAACCCACTGAGCCACCCAGGCGCCCCCATTATCATCTTTGATGTGTCATTCAACATTAGCTACATTCTAATAGTTATTACACCTTGATAAAATACACATTTCTGTTTCAAAATAAAATTGTTACCAGACTCCAAGACCTGGTTCTTGAGTCACAGAAATGAACACTGAACTCAAGAGAAGGAAAGCAGGAGTAGTTTATTAGGGATAGGCTGTAAACAAGAGAGCCGACAAGAAAGAGGAATTTTGCTCCCCAAAGGGGGAGTGTGCAAGGCTTATCTAGGCACTTTTCCAAAGGGTGAGGGACTGGGAATGGGGAAGCATCCTCCAGTCCCACGGTCATTATCTTGTGGTCGTTAATTTTCAGTGGACCCAAGACAATCACAGGATGCCTTTCTCCATGGTCAACATTCTTTTGGGGCTCCTAAGAAATAGAAATACTTGTGCAAGCGGGCTTTGAAATGTTACTTCTAATTTTGCCCCGACAACCGTTACTCCCTAAGGGCTGTTATCTCTTGTTTGTTCACTTTCCCAGAAGGAGGTATTTGTCTTCGTGTGTGGAAACTTTTAACACTTGCCTCGGACTGGCGGGTTTATATGAGTTAAGTCTCTCTTGCTTTTCCTAAACTGTCTCAAAATGAACTAAAATCAAAAGGTTCCTAGCATTTGAGATCATCTAGTAATAAGAATACATTGTCTTTTAGGCAAAAGAGTATTATTTCAAATTCATGAATGGAGGTCACCATGTATATTATCAGATTTTTTTAAATGACAAGATTATATAGGGAACCCCTGCCAACCCTTTGAAGGCAGGTCTTCTGTAGTCTAGAAGAGTTCTGCTAAATTATACCAACACTACTCAAAATTCAGATTTACTTTATACTAACTCTGGAGAAAATGGATAAGTCATTCCTAAGAACAATTTTAACAGTATGTATCCAAGAACTGGAAATATTAGACCAATGTGGTTGGAAATTGCTGTAATAAATACTAATTTGAATAAGGTAATACTGAAAATATTTCTTTAAACCATTTAAAATGTAGAATGGAAAGCATAGATGTAACATATGCAAATTCTGTCCATGATAAAAATGTTTTAAGTCATATATTCATTTAGAAATCTATGTTCATATATATATAATCAAATATTATATATATATTTATGTAAATATAGACAAAAATTCCTCTTTTGGCATCATGTTTTGGAGAATAACATATAGTATGATAGTCAAATGTGAGTTTGAATCCCTGTTCCATCACTTATTATCTGAACATATAGTATGATAGTCAAATGTGAGTTTGAATCCCTGTTCCATCACTTATTATCTGTGTGATCCTAGACAGTTTACTTAACCTCTCTGAACCTTGGTTTCCATACACATAAAATCAGGAGGATAATACCAAGTTCCCAATGTTTTGGGAATTAACATAATTTCATTTGCTCAAAATTAAAGTTCAGTTAAAGGGAATGATTTTGTTGAGACTCTTATAATTTTGACTATACATTTGAACCTCTGGAAATTGGCAAAGGGTTTGAGAAGAAAAGCTAGTAAAAAAAACAAGATAAAAGGGGCCAGCCAGATGCCCAAGGCTGGATACTCCCCTTGCATACTTTTGGCTTCTGTAATCTTGCTTGCCTCCTGTGTCCACCAACTGCTGGGATAGCACCACTGGTAAGTGCCCCCTACCCTTTTTCTTTTGTCTCTCAACCCCCTACTATCCCAGCCATAAAAGGAGGTCAATGCCAAGGTTTGGGGCTCAGCCTTTGGAGGTGACTCCACTGGGCCCACACAGGTGCTCAATAAACAGTCTTTTCTGATTCCCCAAGTGCATGTGGCTTGTCTCTTCTTGGCGGGGGGGGGGGGGGGGGGGGCGGGGGAGGGGGGCGAGTATTTACTGTAACAGGTTAAAAAATAAAAGGAAAAAACACATAAGAAAGTGTAAATAAGATAAAGTAGTACCATCTACACTGAGACTTATTACTTTCTTTGAGACTTATGTATAAGAAATCTGGGGAGTGAATTTGGCCCAACATTTTCCCTATGATGGTATTTACTGATAATTTATTCATGCTCTATAATGTATCACACATTGTAAATTCAGGCCACAACAAAAATTCTTCTGGGAAACAAGACTTATTCTAAATAAAAAAATACAACATACACTAGATAGGAATAGTATTTGTAACGTCATTTGTAATTTTAGGATTATAATTAACCGAAGGCAAACTTTAATATTATAATTCTAAAGTCACGTATAGCTTTTGATTTTTAAGGCTAATTGTCAAGCACCGTATACCAAATTTAAGTTAAAGTAATAAATATTTGATCAAATTACTTAATGCATTAAGAAAGAAATATTCATATGTGAAGAAAACTATATTTTATATAAGTATGAAGTGTAATGGACCAAAACATAGCATATGCACCAACCACTCACCTTTTTTTTTTTTTTAAGTAACCACTGGTTTTAAGCATGTAATATTGTCAATGATTTTAAGGAAGCTGGTTTGCTACTTGTTGGATTCTACTACTTTACTGGAGCTACTCTTCCATCGATGTTAATTGCTTCTCTGATTTCTCTGTTTATATTTTCTTTGCTTTTCACTATAATTTGTCCACATATGTCTATATGCCAAAGCAATGTGTTATTCAATTATGTAAAATATACAGGTGTATACATTTATAGATAAATAGTGTAATGCTGTATACATTTTATGTACTTCTCTGCGACTTCCGATGTGCTCCTAATAATTATGTTTGGGGATTCCACGCTTATTGCTATCTCTACCTCTCTTTTATCTACTGCTACTGCAATAGAATACTGCATTGAGTATGTCAATGCCAAGTCCAAACAGATGGGTTGTCTCAAGTTTTTGCATTAAAATCAGTACTGCAGTAATAGACTGCAAATGCCTCCGGATGCCCATTTCTTTCTTTTTTTTTTCAATGTTTTATTTTTGAGAGACAGAGACAGAGTATGAGCTGGGGAGGGGCAGAGAGAGAGACAGAGACACAGAATCCAAAGAAGGCTCCAGGCTCTGCCCTGGCAGCACAGAGTCTGACGCAGGACTCGGGCCCACAAACTGCTATGGGATCATCACCTGAGCAGAAGTCAGACACTTAACCCACTGAGCCACCCAGGTGCCCCAAACCGATGCCTATTTCTGTGAGACTCTTTGGTACTCTTCTGAATTGCAAATCTTTGGGGGGTGCCTGGGAGAAGCCATGAGTACTTGGCATACAGGGGGCGGGGAGATATGCGGGAACTCTGTACTTTCTGATCAATTTTGCTGTATAGCTAAAACTACCCGAAAAAAAAGATTCGATTTAAAAGAGTGCGTGAGGTGGTCAAGCTGATAAGGAAATAAGAAACCAGGAAAAATGTTTACCTGTATGTTGGGAGTAGGACTATGAATGATGGAGGGGTAGGAGTTGCCTGTGAAACCTTTCTGTATCTTTTTATGTTATTATTTTTTAACAAGCTAAAAGTATTACTTATTTTTTTAATGTGCCTCTCCCGCTAGCACTGTCTCTCTCCCTTTCTCAAAAATAAACAAATAAACATTACAAAAAAAAAGAAAAAGAAAATACTTGGTCACAAGTATGCATATCTTTCAAATTACTTAGTGTTACACTGTCTTCAAAAGTGTTAATACCAATATACCTCCACAAATAGCTGCATACTTGGTACTTTCCAGATACACTACCTTTTGTTGAATGTAAAATCATATTTCATTTAGTGAGTATTTCCCAGGTTACTAACGGGGATGGGCATTTTTCATATCTTTATTGACCATTCATACCTCTTCTTCCATCAAATGGCTGTTCATATCTTTTGCATACTGTATTTATGTTTCATATTTATTTTGATTTTTCTATGACTTTTCTTTCTTCTTTTTCTATTGAATCTGGACATATCCTTATTCCTTCATAATGTTTTCCTCCTGGTTTATTTTTCCCATTCATTACTGAAAGATAGTTTTGTTGAGTACAAAGTTCCAATATGGTAGTTCCACTTCCTATTATTTTGAGTTCATTATCCCAGCACATCCTAGTTTTCTCTGTGATTCTTTAAAAAAAAATTTTTTTTAATGTTTATTTTTAAGAGAGAGAGACACAGAGCAAATGGGGGAGGGACAGAGACAGGGAGACGCAGAATCCGAAGCAGGCTCCAGGCTCTGAACTGTCAGCACAGAGCCCAATGTGGGGCTTCAACTCACAAACCATGAGATCATGACCTGAGCCGAAGTGGATGCTTAACCGACTGAGCCACCCAAGTGCCCCTCTCTGGTTCTTTCACATGTGATGTCTTTTTTTTCTTCCTAAATTTAATATTTTCTCTGAGTGCTCTTCATTCTCAATATAATAAGACCAGGTTTTTTTCATTATTGTGAAAATTCACTGAATTATATGAACTCAAGCTTTCAAATCTTTCATTTTTTTTCTGGAACATTTTCAAGCATTCTATCCTCATACTATATACCCTTACCTTCCTTCTTGGCACTCTGTTTTAAAAAAAGTATTAAATTTTCTTGTTTTAGTCTATGGATGTCTCAAAGTCTCCTTCATGTTTTCTATCTCTTCTTATGCCTCTGTAGTGCACTGTGTATAATTTCATAGGTATATCTTGTGGTTCATTAATTTTTATAACCCATCACAAAATCTGCTACATTATTTATCAATTGCTTTTTATTTCAGTTATCATGTTTTCAATTTCTATAAGTTCCTTTGTCCATTTTTAAGTATTTCCAGGTATCATTAATAGCCTTTCTGCATGATTATTTTGTTTCAAGTTTATATTTTATTTCTTAATAACTTATAAAATTGATTAATTTTATTTTATCTCTAATAATTCCTTCTGAAATCCTTGAGATTTTTTTTTTCTTATATTCACTCATATTGACTTACTTCTTTGCTTTTTAATTCTTTCTATTGAGTTTATTTTGCCTAAATATTAGCTTGAGGATCTTCATTTGAAGAGATTTTCATCCAGAAATTTTGAACTTACCTCTGCATGTACCAAAGAATCCTTTACTCTATTTTTTTACCAGAGGTCTTCTAACCATGTGGACAAAACAACATTAAATCCTAGGCCCAGGGTGCCTGGGGAGGCTTAGTCATTTAAGCGACTGGAGGTTTGTGAGTTTGATCCCCACTTCCGGCTCTGTGCTGACAGCTGGGAGCCTGGAACCTGCTTCAGGTTCTGTGTAACCCTCTCTCTCTGCCCCTCCCCCACTTTCTCTCTCTCTCTCTCTCTCTCTCTCTCTCTCTCTGTCAAAAACAAATAAACATTAAAAATATTTTTAAAAATTCTAGGCCCAACTGAGGCAGCCCTTCATTACAAAATATCAGGAGAGATCATTTTAATCTGGAGCTAAAACACAGATGTTTTTTGGAGGGATCACTTGCTCACAGTTATATTTGAAACCCTTTATTTGTAGCCTTTCTCTGAGGGAGGAGTCTTCTCCTGTCAAATCTATTAAGTTATTTGTAAGACATTTCACCCCTCATCTATCTCCAGGAAAAAAAAAAAAAGGAGGGGGTGGTTTATGTCCTTAACACTGATTCAGCTCACACTTTTTTTATTTTATTATTCCTTGGGTGTTTTCCTTAATATTTTGTGAGCTTAACAAGATGTTTCAAATTATGTTTGTTGTAATTTATCCAGAATGAGGATGTTTTGAAGCAGAATATCCCATCCATACTACTTCTAAAAGCAGAAGTCAATTAGATAATATTGGCTATTTGAGATTTTTTTACATTATACCATAATTTAGTGATGAATGAAAGCGCCTGTTAATATAAACGGTACAGTCTTCTCATTGCAATCAGCTTTTAAATAAAAATGACATTATTCATCTCATAGAGCAGTCGGTTAATTGAGACATTCTACCCCGACGCCGTTCAGGGCACAGCATCGACATCTTGTAGAAAACATGTAGCCAATTGTTTTACAGGGAAATGTTGGGCTTCTCCATGAAACTGAAAGGAATTTGAAGAGGAAAGCAAAAATATATATCAGGTAAAAGAGACTGAGAAAGAAATTTTATTTCAAACATTCCCACTTAATTGGGGCTCAAATGACACCCTGTGGGAGGCAAACATTTACCAAAGGTGGAGAGGCAGAAGGAAAAATGAAGATTTTCATTTCAATGAAGATTGAACATTAGTTTACAGACGGAAGCCAGAAACTACAGCTGGGAAAAACAAAAGGACCAAGTTCTTGATATCTTCTAAAATATATTATTCCAGCTTCAATTTGAAGAGAAATGTTTTCAAGTTAAAGGGAAAGAACCAACTTCTATTTGAAGCTTCTTCTTTTTTTTTTATTTTGTTCTGCCAACTTAAAACTAAGAAATAGCTGAGCAGATTGAAATGTATGTGATGCCATTCACAAATAGACACATCATTAGAGTGCATTGTACTTTTTAAATGTAAAAAAAATACTACCCCCCGATCCTCTTAACAATTTTTCTTTTCAAAAAGACACTCTTTACATTATAGATAATTTATAGATATTTTCTCTTGTCTCAGAGATAAACCTGAATGACAATTTTCATTAATATTAACTTCCCCATTTTTTTCTGTGAAATTGTTTTTAATGGAGGATCAACTCTGAAAAGCTATTCGATAATAGATGACGCTTACTGCTGTGTCTTGCTGATGATTGAGAAAACATAGATGAATTTCTTCCTTTTATAGACTGAGCATTGACAACTAGAGCACATGATCAGCCCAATTGATTTTGGTGGCAAAACCTCAACAAAATGTCACAGTCTAGCTATTTTGCCTGCCGATGGTGATATGTTTCACAACCATTTGTGCTGAGAATTGGTTTTCTCTCCTACAGCGTGATCTTTTGTTCATTTCCAGCTGTAACACTACATTATTAAACTTTACAAGTTTGATTATTTTCAGAGCTACAGACATAAACCATATACAATTAAGGAAGTTGGGGACACAGTGGGAAATGTTACTGACAAGACCCCAATGTTCATAGATCCAGCTGTGTGAAGAATCCCTGAAGAAAATTAAGTATGTTTAATTATTTTAAAGCTTAAAGGACACTTTTCAAGTATTTTTTCCCCCCTGGAGATCTGCCTTTTCACAATCTAAGAAGATTTTAAATGCCATTCTGACTCAGGAGTTAAATTTTGTATTAGTTCATAGGGTATGACTATCAACAAAACTTCCTCAGTGTAACTGAACAGATTTTGTATGATGACAGAGTAAAGTAATAGGTGAGCTACCTGTGAATCATATTGGCTCGGGCCAAGATTTTCATCTTCTAGTTAGCCCAGAACCAGTTTGAAATAGTAGTAGGTGTGTGTGTGTGTGTGTGTGTGTGTGTGTGTGTGAGCATGAGTATATTTATGGAGCATGTGCTTGAGTATGTGCATGGTGTGTACATGTGGGAAAAATAGTTGTTCATGAGGGGACAGTAGGTGAGTGACTGCATTTAGGTGGAAAACAATGAGAGTAATTCACCAGTACTAAAGAAATCACTCTAAATTTCAGAAATAGTAATGTCTTTTCAGTTTATCAGATAACACATAATCAATCATAAAATTTTTTCTCATATATTTCTACTTCATTAATAATTAACTATAATATTCTAATACGGCGGGCAAATACTAGTGCTTTGAAATGATCTATATGTGCAAAAATGACATTTTTGGACATGATACTTTCAAAATTGCAAAACTGCTACATTATTTCTCAGAATGAACAATATTCTTGTCTCAAAAGAAAAGTACTTCAATATTTCACTTATTCATTCATTTTGGAAAACAAAGAAATTATAAGAAAGGTCCTAGGAGCTAGAAATACATTAGTGAAAAAGATTAATGAGGTGCCTGCTCATGGGCTGTTATTAAGAGTTTGGTAGATGAAGACTAAACAGATAAACAGGTACATAATTTCAGTTCCTGATAACTGTTTAGAAGGAGATTAAAGGAGCCAAAGGAAATAGTAAACATGAGGGTTTAGGGGATTGGCCAGTTTAAATTGGGTGGGGCAGGGAAGGCACATCTGGAGAGAACCACTGAAGCAGGGATTTGAATGACAAAATGCAGTAAGACAGGCAAAATCTTGAAGGCATTTCTGGGAAGAGTAACAGAAAGTACAAATGTAGCTTGTTCAAGGCAATAAATGTGATAAGAGGGCAATAGATGAGTTCAGGTATGTTAGCTATGATATTAAGCATGAGATTGATTCTGAGTGTGGTTTAGAAAAAGAATATAGAATTACTAACTGGAATATTCTCTAATAAGTTTTGTATATGGATGAGAGTGATTTGTAATCACTGTCTTCAGCCCAGAGACAGAAGGGGAAAAAGTGAACATGTAAGTTGAAAAGTTCCACTTCCCAAAGTAAAGAAATCAGGAAACATTGATCACATTCTCTCCAATAATGGAAGAGGCACTTTCCAGTGTGTCCAGTTGCTTAGAAATTATGTTGTGAAGAAAAGTCACATCCATCCTAGGTGATGTTGTGACGGATGAATCTGTATTGTTTTTGCATTTGCATTTATAATCTATTGGCTATTTGATTCAGTTTGGGAAGAATTACACACATTTTATCAGATACCTGATAACTGATTTTGTAAATGTTATTATATAGGAGCTTATTTCTGTACCATTTCAGAAATATGAGATCTTTCAGAAGAGACTAAGAAGTCTCCAGGTCTTCTTAAAATACAATTGCAAAACAATTATTCTCTCGCTGCATGTCTAAAATGTCTAAGTGTGTTTTGTTGTTATTTGAAAAACTGATTACTCATTTGTAGATTTACGCAGTTAATTTTCTACATACACATGTATCTGTGGAATGGAGTTACTGAAAATTTTCCTTCAGGTTTTGTCTTTACTGCTTAAAATAGGAAAAGCAAAAACAACTAACTCAGATACTCAGGTGACTGAAATTAGAGGCAATTACAGGTTATGTGCTTGGTTAGAACATATATTAGCTTGAAATACAATTGAGTTACCACTGATGGTTAGAAATAAAAGTAAAAGAAATTAAGAATTATCCCCTTTGGCTGAAGGACTGAGTTGTTTCACATTACGGGACAAAAACAGTATAAAAATACACTTATGGTATACAATTCCGTAGTGAGCATAAGTATTTTAACTCTCTTTATTTTCTCCAATACATTGGTTAATTAAATTAGATGAAAGTCAATAAATTGATATAGTTTTAGAAGCAATGAATCTTAAAATTTTCAGGATTTCATTCTCAAAATAGAAAAAGAAATACTAAAAAAAATGATGCATATAAGTGAAGGACCTGGGCGTTCAGATATACTGGAGTAAATATACAAACCAGATACCCTGCCAAAAGAAGGCAGGAGAAAAAGTCCAATAAACTATAATATAGAATAGATGACAGATAAATAGATAGATAGGACATTTGTTTGAAGGCATTTGAGAATTACTGAGACAAGCCAAAATTGTGAGTAAAATTTCCAGGAAAGGAAGAAAGCTAAGCTATCAGGCTGCAGTCTCTGGTAACCTCAGGACATTTGTACATTTTGCATATGAGACAAAATGCTAGGGATCCAGGCAGAGTATCTGGTCAGAAGGCTACTATTAATTGGCAGAGAAACTGACTATTGTTTTGGTAGTTTCCCAGGGCTAGAAAAATGAAAATCAGATAATTGTGAGACCAGAATCTTGGTGCTAAGAGAGGGGGCATCTAAAATATGATGCTTTTCCTTTAAGGCGAGGCAATCCAGTGGTAAATAAAGCATTGTCAACATTACAACACAGAATTTAGACAGCTTTGTCCCTAATTATATTGAAATAATCAGTCCTATTCTAGCTGCCCAAAAGGGTAAGCACTATTTGGAAGAAGATAATCACCCCAACTTCTAAAGGCCAACATGCAACCCCAAATTATGAGGTAGGCCAACTAAAAGACTCCAATGTCATTAATTTATAAGTAAACTTAGTAAAGCTTAAATGAGATCATTTATATTATTATCAAGAAAATGCTATTACTTAACAGTAATTGTAAAATCAATTTTATAAGAACTCTAAAGTGAAAACTCCAAAATATTAAGGAAATCGAAAAACAACTAAATGAATGGAAAGATAGATCACATTAATGGGTTTCCATACTCAATATTTTTAAAATATAATTTTAATTTATCCTACATTATTCTACAGATTCAACGCACATTCAATCAAAATCCCAACAAGTTTGCATGCATTTGTGTGTACTGACTAGTTCCAAAATTAATTTGGAACTGCAAAATGCCAAATGTAACCAAAATCTTGAAGAAAAGCAAAGCTAGAGATTTTTCACTGTTAAGTATGAAGAAAAACAACCTTTGGTAATTAAAATGATGCCACATGGACACATACATAGACAAGATGCAATGAAGTAAAGTACAGACCCAAAGTACCAGTACAGGGTAATTTAGTTTGTGACAAATGTCATACCATGGTACACTGAAGTAAATGACAATTATAAATAAATGATCTGGGACAACTAGATAACCAAATAGATATAAATTAATCTTGCCCAACCACAGTTCATTTGAAAAACTCGATTTTAGACTGATTTTCGATCTTAATATGCAATGTAAATATGTAAAACTTTAGGGAAAAAAACAAAATATTTTCACATTATTGAGGTAGGCAAAGATTTCTTAAATAAGACACTAAAGCTAACAATAAAGGAAAAAATGATAATTTGGACTCCATTAAAATTAAGAACCTAAGTTTACCAAAAGATACCATAAACAGACTAGAAAGGCAAGAATGGGGAAAGATATCTGCTGTTCACATAGCTGGCAAAGGTCTCCTATCTAGACATAAAGATCTACAAATCAACAACAAAATGAGTAACAGCTCAATAGAAAAATGGACAAAACACTTAACTCCTTGACAATATCATGAAGGTAATAAACATATTTCACTTGAACACTTGACAATATCATGAAGGTAATAAATATATTTCATACATTTCATATTTCATATTAGGAAAATGTAAATCAAAACCACAATTACTGCTACTACACACCCACCAGAATGACCAAAATAAAACAGATAATATCAAGGGTTGGCAAAGATGTAGAGCAACCAGCCCTCTTAGACACTAGTGAAGAATATATTAGCAAGAACTGTTTAGCAGTATGTAATATAGCTTAAGTATGCATACCCAGGGATTCAGCCACTCCTCTTCTATGTATATTCAAACATAAATATGTTTGTCAATAGACATGTAACCAGGATATTCATAGCAGTAATACTAATGATAACCAATGTCCGGAAACACAAAAATAAATTTATAAATATTACTACTTATAAAAAATGATACATGTCAAAAATACAGTTTTGAAAGAACACGTGTATAAACAAGTATATGTCACATGATTCTATTAATAAAAATGCCATGCAGAAGTAAAACACATCCATAGAGTAAGACATCAGAATAATGATTACCCTTCCTAGAAAATAGTGACTGGGAAGTAGGCTTTTTGGCTATAGGTAATGGTTCATTTCTTATATTGGTGCTGATTACTACATTTATCTCAGTATGTAAAAATCAAGTTGTATGCATTTGATTTCTACACTTTTAGTGTGTAGATACTAGTTCAATAAAAAACAACTAATCACTAAGATTGAGAAAACCACAAAAATTGGATTTGACCTATTTTGTCACACATACCTGACCAAAGAGAAATTTCTTTTTGATCTCAAAAATAAATTATATTGAATATTGTGGCAATAAATACAAGCGATTCATTCTCAGTTAAAACTTCAGTTTTATGTTAAAGTCTAAAGTTGGACAAGAACTTATTTGATAATGAGGTATGTCTTATACCTGTGTGTATATATAATAGTTTGTAATCTTTTCATTCATTTCCTCATAGGAAAGACAACTCTTGATCTTTTGTTTTTCAAGAAGGCACACATTCATAAATCTGCAGGAGAAGGCAGCTCATCATAATGACTAGAACCTTGCAATCATCTGATCAGCTTTTGAAGCAGACTCACACAGGTGACTGGGCTCCAGCAGAGAACACAAATCCAGGGATTTTAAACAGTTCTTTTCAGTGTAGCTGATACACTACAATGCCTTCTTTCTTCCTCTTCCTCTTCTCCTCCTCCTGCTTCTTCTTCCTCTTCTTCTTCTCCTTCTTCTTCTTTTTAAATTGATTTATTTTGAGAGAGAAAGAGTGCAAGAACAGGGAAGGGGCAGAGAGGGGGAGACAGATAATATTAAGCAGGTTTCAAGGGCGCCTGGATGGCTCACTTGGTTAAGCATCCTGCTCTTGACCTTAGTTCAGGTCATGATCTCTCAGTCCTGAGATGAATCCTGGGGTGGGGGGGGGGGGGGGCTCTGTGCTGACAGCATGGATGGAGTCTGCTTGGGATTCTGTTTGTCCCTCTCTCTCTGCCCCCCCCCCCCCCCCGACTCATGCACGTGTATGCATATGCAAGCTGTCTCTCTCTCAAAATACAGAAATAACCTTAAAAAAAAAAAAAAAAAACAAACAAACAGGCGCCATGCTCAGTGCGGAGCCCTGAGTTTGGGCTCAATCTCAAAATCACGACATCACAACCTGAGTCCTGAAATCAAGAGTCCAAAGTTCAACCGACTAAGCCACCCAGGTGTCCCACTTTCTTTTCATTAGTCTTTTTTAAAAACAGTTTTGTGTGGGACACCTGGGGGGGGGGGGGGGTCAGTCGGTTAAGCGTCCAACTTCGGCTCAGATAATGATGTCGTGGTTTGTAAGTTTGAGTCCCAAGTGGGGCTTTGTGCTGACAGCTCAGACCCTGGAGCCCGCTTTGATTCTTTGTCTCCCCCTCTCTCTGCCCCTCCCCCACTCATGCTCTGTCTCTCTCTCTCTCTCTCAAAAATAAACATAAAAATCAGTTGTGCGCACACTGACTTCATTAGTGTATATTATTTAATTCACAAGAATATAAAAATGAATTACTTTAATAGCACAGATGTAAGAACCAGAGACTATTACTTCAGACGCTCAATTTCAGTTTACATTTTTGGAGCACTCCAACTTGTCATTCTACAGAGAAATCACAGTCCTTTCAATCTCATTGCCATCAGAATGAAACAGTAGGGAATTATTTAGAAAACTGTAGGTAGTATTTGAAGGTTTGTAAGCACAGGTAAATGCCATGATTAGAGCCAGCGAAACCAACCTGGCTGTAGATTGTAGGCTGGATTAAAGGAAACAGTGCCTGGAAGAGATAGGCTATATTATTATATTATATTATATTATATTATATTATATTATATTATATTATTATAATACCATAAGGTATTACTACAAGACAATAATTAGTAAAATTTAATCAAAAACTAATACCGTAAGGTACTGTTACAAGCTAATAATTAGTAAAATCTAATCATAAACTAGGTATGACTTAAACTAGGCTATTAGAAGTAAAAATAGAAGGTTGAAGGTAAAAATGAAAAATAATGATGCAATATAATCAGCAAAAATGAAAGCTGATTGAAGGCTGGGAATTAGGCAGAAGGTACATCTGAGATCTCGTGCCTGGCTAACTGGGCCAGTGGAAGGTCTTCAATTCACAGTTACCCAGCCTGTAGGCTTCAGGGTCTACTTGAAGTTTTCCATTCAGGTACTAACTGACACATTAAATCCACTTCAGCACTTAGTAACCCTCTAATATTTGATCTTTTGTCCCAAGACACCTGAGGCATTTCTATATAAAGGCTAACTCCGGGTGAGGTGTGCCAAAGGGGGCCAGAGAGTTTTCTATGAAAGCATTGTACAAGACTCAGGAGAGAGAGAGACAGACAGACAGACAGACAGAAAGGAAAAAGATGGTTGATGGTGAAAAAGTTCACTTTGCTGCAGTTCCTGGCATCTTCAGTCTCTTCCGGAGGCTTGTAATGGCACAGGAGTGGAAGTGCCTGGTGGAACAGGGACCAGGTGCAAAACCTTGTCCTTGTCGTTAAAAAAGGAACATTGTATGCGACGGGAAAGGTAACAAAGCACTACTTCCCTACCCTGAGGGAAAGTGGCTCATGGTTTTATGTTAGTGATGAATTTAAAATAGAACTTCAATAATCTATAGCATTCACTACTACAAACTCATTCGTGTAGCTTTTTAAAATATAATTTATTGTCAAATTGACTTTAAGAAGGGGTAGTACAAAAAAAGACAAATGTTTTAAATGTGTTTTTTTAAGCAAAGGAAGGGAAATTCTTGTGAATTAATATGCAATAAATTAATGTAAGAAATAAATGAAGTGAAATTGATGTAATAAAAAAAAGGGGAGGGGGACATTTTGCTGACCCCTGGCCTTGTCCCAACATTTTGGCAACTTAGTGGAGATGTATGGAGCACAGAAAGAGTGCTTGACGGAGGCTGTGTTGAAAGAATTAGGGCATTATACCTCTCCCCCATGCCCTTACTTTCTCTCCTTTTGGCAAACCAAATTTCTGGCGACAATAACTTGATGTAAATTCTTTTGTATTGTATCTAAACTTCAGCGTTGAACAGCTTAAAAAGGTGTGATTCAGAGAATGAATATCCATGGGCTTCAATATCAGAACGTGTGCCTGCAGTAAGTGAAATGTGGACCCAGACACCAGGCCCCATTGTATTGTTGACTGAGCATTTGAATTAAAGAATATTTTTATGGATGAAATCAAAATTCATTTCTGTAAAAATTGTGATGCTCAGGAATGAAGCCAGGGTCTTGGGACAAATTATAGCCACTCTGCACCAAACAGCCTTATTCGGAACACCGTGAAATTCACAGCGGAGATTCCATTAGTAAGTGTGGTTTTGACATGAAGGTGCAGACAAAGGCCACACTCCAAAAAGTCAACTGCAGAGAGGTGACATGCCAACTACTGAACATAAATCAGTCTCTCAGAATTACAAGATTGTAAGCACACAGGCAGCTCTGAGTTGGCCCACAGCCATTCGCTGAGAAGCAAATATTGCTTGTTTGTGCGATGGTTTCTTCATTTGCTTGTGTCAGGATCCTGACCGGAAGATTTAGAAGTAGGCACTGTTTGGTTAATACATGCAAACTCATAAACGTCCTTATTTGCCTGTGGTCTGGAAGCCCAAGTGATTAGCCTGAGGCAAAAAATAAACTCCGGCCTGTTTGTACTAAAACCGGTACTCAAAGACCAGTCTAAATATTGATAAAAAGTGACCAAAATAAAATTTTCCAACTCCTGTTCACTGAAAGACATCACAATCCACAAACCAAGAGTATGTAAGAGTGTGTACATATGTATGTATGTATGGCAAAATTTTAGCATGCAGAGTATAAAGAACTCCTAAAAAATCAATAAAGAAATCAGTATGAACCACAGCCCAATAGAAAAGTAGGCCAAACAGGTGACACAAGAAGAGACACGAAAGACCAATGAGCATATGGAAGCTGCTGATAATCGGGGTTAATCCAGGATACAGAAATCAAAACAAACATGAGGAGCAACCTGTATACAGCCCAGGTCTCCAAAATTAAGAAGTCAAATAATGCAACCATGATCTCGTGTCTAGTGAGAATGTAAATTAGGACAACCATGTTGGAAAATAATCTGGCACTATCTCATTAAGCTAAATATTTGCACGCCGCCTTCCCATTAAATCCACTCACAGATTTACACTGAAACTTTTCCCTGTTGCACCATGTGCAAAAACCTGTTCTCGCCAATACAACCTTTATTAGGAAAAAAAAAAGAGCTAGAAACGATTCATATTCATAAATTGTGGTATATTAGTACAATAAAACGTTATACAGCAGAGAAATTAATGAAATACAGTTGCACAGAGCAACATGGACAGGGCTTGGAAGCATCATGTTGAGAAGAGTCCCACAAGACTACCTACAGTATCTTTTATTCACTAATTTAATAAGAAAAACTAAGCAACTTATTTTTTTGAAAAAAAATATATGCAATAAAATATAAAGAGGGGTAGGGAGAGAGACAGAAAGCAGCAATACATAATACTAATCGTTAATTACATACTAATGCTTGGACTGGGTGGTCAATTAATGGTTGTTCATTATATCAGTTATATTATAATGACATAATTATATCATTATATTAGTTGGTCAGTCAGTTATATTAATAATAGTTACATCTATTTGTATTTATCAAATGCATTGAATTTGATACAGCAAAACTAGAGAAATATTTAAAACTGCTATATGCAACTATTATTCTCTTAATACTGGGACAGGATCAGCTTGCTTCACCAGATAGTTTATTTCACATGCTCTGTGAAAAAAGGATACTTCATAGTATTTTTCACAGACCCATTTTGCATTTTCTTACGATGTTTTACTAGGCAAATAGCAAATCAAATAAGAAAGCTTTCATTGTTTAATTAGAGTTGATTACATATGGCTTAATACATTGAATAGTACATTGAAAAATAAGCAGGTTAATGTTTGGCAAAATAAAAGGTGATTGGTTATCTTACCCTTCACAGACCATCTTACAGAGCACAGAGGAGATATTTGTGTATATTTCTTCAGAAGCACATTTTTTGGAAGATGAGATCTATGTTTACATGGAAATTTTTATATACTTAATGAATGTCAAAATTGAAAATTCCTCATAGTCATTCAGATATTCATTCAGATACTGTTTTTTAATAGTCTCATAAAGATGAATAAAATATTTACTTTATGCACTCAATAAGCCTTCAAATTGAAAATGGTTTTCGTGACACTATTTCTCCAGTCATGTGTTTGTGTAATTTACAAATGGATATATTTTTATTGGTAAATTTTAAGTTGCCCCTTTCTTGCAAGGAATATTTGCTATTTCCAAAATAGTTAGATTCATCTTAATTACACAATAGCTTTAACTCATTAAAGAATATTACTCTTCCAGTTTTAGGTAAAGATTAACCTTTCTGCGGAAAAGGGGTATAAAGTTCCTATCTATGGCTAATGGAGCCAACGTGATTTTAAAAGGACAAAGTTCAGCACCATGCAAAGACTTTATAGTGCCCTATGTCACAAGATTGCAACATGAGAATTAGAGTATCTTAGAAATGGAAAAGAGCTTAGAGGCAATATCTACATAATCTACCCAACTAAGAGATTCTGTCTGCAACATCCCATAAAAGTTAACTCCTTTGTCAAACTAAATTAATATCTTTTGTTCAGTTCAAACATCTTTTCTTAAATGTAGTATAGTAATATATGAGCCAAATAACTAAAATTAAAAGGGTACTAAGTTAAATTTGCCTATCAAATATGGCCTCGATTTTAGTGTTATTCATCACAGGATAACATTCAACTATGGTAGAACATATACACAAATTGCTCTGACATTCTTTCTTTGGAATCACTACGCTGCTTGGCAACTAGTTATTAGTTATAAATGATGGATAGTTTTGTAACTCATCAGAATAAGCGTTGCTTCTATATCACCAAACCAGATAGATGCTGGTAATTTTTCTCTTCTTGATGTATTCACTTGAGTATGCTTCAAATGTTTTCATATATGTTTATGGTACACTACCAGAGTAATGGGAAAGATCTCCTTAATCTAAAAAAAAAAAAAATCTTAGAAACAGCCAGAAGTTGAGCTTTAAATGACAGTTAAACAAACAAATAAACAAAAAAAGTGTAAACAGAATTGCCTGATAAAATTAAATTAGAAATAAGACTGAAAGTGGGGCAGCTGGGTGGCTCAGTCAGTCAAGTGTCTGACTTTGTCTCAGGTCATGATCTCACAGTTTGTGAATTCAAACCCTGCATCAGGCTCTGTGCTGACAACTCAGAGCCTGGAGCCTCCTTTGGATTCTGTGTCTCCCTCTCTCTCTGCTCCTCCCCCACTCGCATCCTGTCTCTCAAAAATGAATAAATGTTTTTAAAAAAAAGAAATAGGACTAAAAGCATAACAAAATAATCAAGTAACGGATATTAATGATCGTTATTTGATCCTCTAATGCAAGTAAAACACTTATTACCTATAAATACTAAAATCAAAATTAACTAGATAATTAAATAACTAAGTAAATGTCTATTCTTACTGTTATTATTGCAGTTTTATTTTTGCAAATGGAAGAGGAAAAGTTGGGTTTAGCATTCCAAGGGAGAAAAAGGCACACTTGAATGAGAACGAGAATTAAGAAGGATGCTGTTGAACACACTCTTAGCAAATCTGCATGGTAAGGCAAATAAACCTACAGATGGAGTGAGTATTTAGTCACATCCTATATTGCAGTAAACTAGCAATTCAAACTATAAGAAATCTGTGCTCTTATTGTCGTAAATTATTTATAACCCATTATTGCAATCTCACAATCACTTTCCAAGATTGATTCTCATACCCTGCAACCCCCACTGCTTGGAATCACATAAATAGGGGTATAAAAGCACAGGGTGTGTGTGTGTGTGTGTGTGTGTGTGTGTGTGTGTGTGTTAGGGAGAAAAACAGACATTAAATGTAATATATTTTAGAAGGCAATATAAAAATGTTTATGTCCCAAACTTTTACTAAAAAATTTGTCCCAATATTTGGTTCAAAATATAAGCATATATAGAATAGTGCCTCTTGCAAGAAAGGTATTAAAATGAGTGCATTGTAATAATCTTCCTTTTAGATGCTAGTTGTAAAGATACTCTACTAAGTATTCCACAAAACAGGTTTAAACAATGTAATCTGTACTCCTCTAGTTGCACATAATTTAAAATTCACAATGCTCCAGAGCTGATTAATTACATATAAATTATATTTTTCTTTGTGTGTAACTCAATGGATAATTATACTTAATTGCATTGTGAGAGAATAGGAGTTGCATGTCAGAGAATAGGAGTTTCTATTATATGAAATTAAGAATTTTAAAAGGTTTCAAAAATAATTTTTAAAACAATATTTGACTTGTAAAGATTCCTAATTAGCCAGAAAATTTTACATTGGCTCTGTCTACACTTAATGTACATCTGCTCTTTAATTTGATTTCTTCCAAATGTTTTTATGTTAAAAAAACAGAAGAATCTGCATGATATAAATGAGTTTACTTAAAATTTTCTGCCCACCCCTTCACCCAGAAAATCATCCTAATATAGCATAGACTGTATGTCATCAATTTTCTTAATGTTTTCTTTACTTTTTTTTTTTTTCAAGTATGCCTCACTCTGGCATGGAGGGCTTGAACTCACAACCCTGAGATCAAGACCATAGCTGAGATTCAAGAGTTAGATGCTTAACCCTCTGAGCCACCCAGGCACCCCTCAATGTTTTCTTTTTTCTTTTCTTTCATTTTATTGTAAATACCTATTTCCTTTAGGCCATTCATGATTTATTTCCTAATATTTTCTAGACCTATAGACAAAATCTATTTAGAGGTTTTAAACTTTTGTGACACTTTGCAGTCAATTTCAGGATAAATTGAGTTTCTTTCCATTTGTGTAAGATAAAGATTAGGTTTTCTGCTTCAGTGACAGAGTTCTGGGAGACTGAAGGAATCGCTACCATGAAAGTGCTCACCTGCAACCTACCTTTGTCCTTAGCTGCAAAATTGTGTGAACTGATTTGGTGGAGTGGTGGGGGTAATGAAGATGGGAGGCGGTTAATTTCACCCGTAAAAAATCTTGATGAACACTTACGTGTATTTTGGACCTTGAATTAAACTGTTAGTTCTGAATTAGGCAGAGGAAGCAACCTCATTATACAATTAATATTTTCTCTCAAATTGCCAGTTATTATAGCAAATGCACCTTTCCCATTGAAGCTTTCACATGCAGGGTTGAACAGGGTGATCTCTCTCCCATTATCCCATTGTCTTTATAAAATATATGCAGCCTGCTACCTAGGAAACTTGAGTGTAGGAGGAGCTGTTCTGAGAGATTGCACATGGCTCCAGTTGCCAAGGAAACCCGTGCCTTTTTCCCAGTAAATGTGCAAAGCAGTTTCCTTATTAGGAATTGGGTTAACAGTGTTCTCAAAGGAAAAGCTGAGTGAGGAAGGTAGTAAGTTCTTTTCATACATATAAACTGAATTGTAAACTCTGTATAAGCTGTGATGAATTGTTTTCAGCATGTAGGTTTTGGTGATAAAAGTGAAGTCTTGTGTATTATCATATGCGCTTTTTATCTGACATAATTAAAAATATTAGAAAATGCAAAATGTTGCTCTTAACCAGAAATAGACCATAGGAGTATAGAGAAAATAGATTTTTCTGAATAGTAAATGGCAGTTACTGACAATCCATACCTAAAGATATTTAGATATCTAAACCCATAGGAGTGATGAATATGCACTTTTTGAATGTCATGATGTTACTTAAAAATATTTCTCCTTAAATACTTTCATATGTAGCAATTTTAATTAATTTTTATGGTTAACCTTTTGTAAACATCACTCTGTTATTACTGTACTAGCAATCACATTTCATAATATACTAACATTTTATTCCTTATGCTTTTGGGGTAATTAAAATATTTTAAAACAAAAAAAAAAACCCAAGTCAGATAAATATGACATCAGCATGATCTATCATAATTTGTCATCATTTATTAAGCCACAACTTAACAACTATATAAAACAACATTAGCCAAAATTCCTAATACTATTTTTCTTTTTTTTCTTTTTTTTTAAATGTTTTTATTTATTTTCGAGACAGAGAGTAGCAGAGTATGAACAGGGAAGGGGCAGAGCAAGAGGGAGACACAGAATCTGAAGCAGGCTCCAGGCTCTGAGCTGTCAGCACAGAGCCCGATGCGGAGCTCGAACTCACGGACTGTGAAATCATGGCCTGAGCTGAAGTCAAACACTTAACCGACTGGGCCACCCAGGTGCCCCCCAATACTATTTTTCAAAAAAATCATAAAAAAGCACATAGTATGGGAGGGAAACACACACACACACACACACACACACACCAAAATGTGAGCATCTTTGCATACTTAGCAAGAAGGCCACTTCTTGGAAACATTTGCCCTGCTTTCCTTGTTAAAATAAAAGCACCGTGTCCCTAGGCTTCCAACCTAAATGCAGAGAGAATTATGTGCCAGTATTTTATTGCAACCATAGTGGAAAAATTTAAGTTTCTTCTTTGTGGGAAGCAATTCATGAAGAACTATCATTCTTTGATTATTCTATTGAGTAGCCAACGTGGGTGGAAGTTGGCACCTTTGTGTATCGCTGAGGAGTGTATATTCCAACACCCTGTGTCAAGTACAATTTGGAAAAATATCTTAAATGTCTCAAAATTTTAATAGCTTTCATCCAGCTCAGCAATATAATTTCACGGCAACTTTCTAAACAAGTATAGGTACCAGGATAATCATCACACTTTTATTAAAAAAAAAAAATCAAATTCCAACACATGATCATTGATAAAGTGATGGCAAAATATTCAACTGGTACTACGTTACTAGTCAGACATTAAAAATAATCATAGTGAGAATACACTTACCACGGTGAGCACCGAGGAGTGTATACAATTGTTGAATCACTATACTGTACACCCGAACCTAATAGAACACTGTATGCTAACTACACTGGAATTAAAATAAAAACCTTTAAAGAATTAATGATAGTGAGAAAAGTACACAAGCACATGGAAAATGTTCATTATAGAGTAAGTGAAAAATAAAAGATATGAAAAAACGTGACATGGGAAAATACTGGAAATATATGCGCCAAAGTGTTAAGAGTAGAGGGTTTTGTGTATCAATTTTTCTTTGTTTTTCTACACTCCTGCCAAGTTGTTTGCTTTGAACATTTATTACTCTGTATCTATAAATGCTTTAAAGTGTTATAAAGGACAAAGTTTGGGGCACCTGGGTGGCTCAGTCAGTTAAATGTCCAGCTCTTATGCTTTATTTCTTATGCTTTTGGGGTAATTAAAATATTTTAAAAGAAAAAGAAAAAACCCAAGTCAGATAAATATGACATCAGCATGATCTATCATAATTTGTCATCATTTATTAAGCCACAACCTAACAACTATATAAAACAACTTTAGACAAAATTCCTAATACTCTTTTTCAAAAAATCATAAAAAAGCATATACTATGGGAGGGATGATCATGATGTTGAAGTTTGTGGGTTTGAGCCCCGCATTGGGGTCCAAGCTCACAGTGTGGAGCCTACTTGGGGTTCTCTTTCTCTCTCTCTCTCTCTCTGTCCCTCCCCTGCTCGCTCTCTCTGTCTCTTGCAAAATAAATTTTTGAAAAGGACAAAGTTTGTGAAGAGTTTAAGTGACATAAAGGGATATTCATGTTATAATGAAGAAAAGTTAGCTTGCCCATTGTATAGACACAAACATCGCAGTGACAGCAGCCTCATTGTGGCCGCCATCTTGGAAGACCTGAGCAGCCTGCTGTCAGCTATTGCCCAGAGACAAGTGGGGCCTTTCGTAGGAAGAGGACAAGTTCTTAATGCCAGCTATGCCACTGTGGGCGGAGGCAACCACAGGGAGTTGGTACGATTGAGGCACTGGAAGTAGAGAATACAGAGTAAAAGGTAAAAAATCAAACCTCTTGAAGCCTCCAGTTAAGAACAAGATGTCACTGAATGAGAAGCGCCTAAATGTTGTTACTATGGGTTTTTGTAAAGGAGATATCTATAGAGAAAATTCAAATGATAAGAAGGCAGACTCATGCTTAGGAACTTGGGGAATCATTATGTTATCTGTTCTGATTTCATAGTGTTTTTTTCACATTTATGTGATTTATGTATAAACATGCATTTCACTAAGATCTGAAAACCCAAAATATTTTCCTAAGGAAAACAGCATCAAAATATGGGATTTGGGGATGGCACTAGAATTTGAGAATCTCTACCTGGCCACCAGCCTAACTGATCCATGAGTCCTAAATAGTCTTATATAGCTTGTAATACATGAGTTCCAAATGGTTTCACATAAATGCTACGCTGTAAAACATGTATTTGGAATACGAACTGCTTTGTTTATGAAATAACCCTCTTGTCACCAAACATGCTGGCAGAAGACATATACCCTTGAATGAAATCATCTACCATAAATTATAGCCTAGCTGATAGAACAGATGAGAACAATGTGGAGCAGAAATCCAGAGGAAAGATCCTTTCAAAGATACATTCAATAGCAGATATGACATAAAATTTCAAGTCTTTGTTTTTGAAATCTACAGAATTAAATACTAACATATAATTATTGAAAAATTGGTAACTCCAAATTCAAACTGCAGCCCAGCTATTTCAGTAAATGCTGACAGCAGTAACAAAATCACCCCATCATTATTTTTCAAAGGTCCCAAAACAAGCAAAATGGGTAAATACAATATTTACTCTGAGATGTATCGATGGATATCAACCTGCCAGAAACACCTAGCTGATGAAAACCACTTAGCAAGGAAGACATGAATAAATAGTGCTGGAAAAGTTAGCAGTATCTTGAAAGATGAGGGAAACTAAAAAAAAAAAAAAAAAAAATTGCTTAATTCACCTTGACTGTCCTAGGATCTCAGTGGGTCTTATGAGCTGGAAGAAATATGGTCCTCCTGGAAAATAGGAGGACCCATGTTAAAACTAACTATAACTCCAAGCTTGACTAAACTGTTCCCAGACACTCTTGCCCTGAAACCATGGGGAAACTTGTGTAGCCCTTATGCTGGTTTCTAATAAAATAAGAACAAGTTGGACCCCTTGGAGGATAAGACTAACAGCAGGTGCCCTGGAGGAGAAAGTCCAGTCCTGTAGCATGTGTCAATGTCAATGGTGTAAATTCTCCTACCGCATCCAGTTATAAGCTGTCCATAGGACATCACTAAGAGAGGAAGGAATGTACACAGTCAGCTCTTGCCAAGAGTTTAGAGCCAGACCCAGCCCACCACTGACAGCTATTTGTCCTTGAAGCTCGTAATGAAAGTTCTAGTAAAAAACTACCCCACAGCATAAGGCCAACCCAGCTGGATCGTTTCATAGTTTTATGTTAGAATGCTCCCCCTTTAAGAAATAAAAGAGCAAACTGAAAGTCACTACCTAAATAGGAAGCAAAGAGTTTCCTAAACCTTAGTATTCTGAGATTGCCAGTAACCTAGGTCCATAGATAATACACAGATGACACCAACAGGTAACTAATGTTTGCAAACAATCTGATAACTATGAGAGTCTTAAAAACATATATCGCTATAACTAAGAAAATAGGAGAAGTAATTAAAGCAGCCCCAGGAAGAGGGTTCTGACTCTTTTTCATGTCCTTTACTGAGAAAACATCCTTGAGCACCATAGTAGGGCAGCTAGGCTGCCTCACGTGCATTTCAGATTACAGTGTTGTTCAAGGTACCTGTCTGATATTGATCCAGGTTTATGTCCATTCTCCTACAAATTCAACTGTGTAATCCAACAAGGTTTTCTATGAAAGTAAAAGGCATACAAAATGAAATGAATTATCTGGTATAGTCCATTAAAATGTACTCTAAATAGGACTGTATACAAGCACCTGAAACAAACCCCATGACAAAGTTCAAGGTTTATCAGAAAGACTGGGACGTACTAATATATACCATGGAAAAGTCTTCAAGTAGCAGGAACTCAAGTTCCAAGCACTTTCTCTAATTCTGGTGCCAAGTTTACTTACTAAAAATAGGAAATCTGTTGTGATCTTAAAAACCACAGTAATTGGGGATAAGCTTCTCAGAGACAGAAAAATTTAAAGAATAAAGAAAAGGAAGAAAGTGATGTATTTGTGCTTGTCACATGGAGAAAAGAAGAAAAGTAGAACAGTGTGAAAGCTTTCCAGCTGAAATCCTTTTGAGGAAACATAAAAGTTTGAATGCTTGTGCTAATCTGTTTCCAGAATTTACATCAGGTTTACTTGGGGATAGCACTACTGACATTTTAGAATAGATAGGTCTTTTTTGTGGAGGGTGGTCCTGTGCATTTTAGAACACTTGCTGGCATCCCAAGCCCCACCCACTTGATGTGAGAAGCGTGATCTAGCAGGAAGTGGGGGGGCAGGGAGGGTGAGGGGAGGGAGCAACTCCCAAATCATGACAATTAAAAGTGTCTCTAGACATTGGTAAATGTCCCCTGATGAACAAAACTAAAAATATTTTTATAAGAATGTAATGTAACAGATCAATAGCCATTCAATCTGGCCATAACGATTTCTCTAGAAATTTTGTTGTGAGCCTTATCTGAAATGAACATAGCAATAATTTAACATTTACATAGCACTTTCTGTATGTTTGGTACTATCTGAACTACTTTAGATAAATAGCTTAGTTCTTACAGTAATGCATTTTGGACATGGAGAAACCGAGACAAAGAAATTAAGTTTTTCATGACTACACAGCTAACTGGTAGCACTGAGCATGGTACCCACTCATTGTGTTTCTAGAATCTTTGCATTTTCACAATATGCCCAAATAGAAATACGAGTGTTTCTGAAATCAACTGGCTTCTGAAAACTATGCCCTCTCAATTAAAATATTAGAATTATATAATCACTCTGCGCCCCAGCCATATTTTGTCTGGACTGGTGGAGTAGTCTCCTAAACCTTCCCTGTACTTCTATCACTTCCCTTCCTCCATAGCCTCTTCTCTACAAAGCAGGGAAGCAATCCTTTGAAACATGTTAAATTATGTCACTCATTTCTCAAAACCTTCAATGGCTGCCCAAGTCACCCAGAGTACAAACAAGTCTTTACCATGGCTATAAGGCCCTGGGAAACCTAGAGTGCCACTTACCTATGTTCCAGAACCATCCCTTAATTTATCCTGCAGCCGCCCAACTTCCACATGGATCCATGGCCCTGCCTTGGCACCTTGTCACTCACCACTCTTTCTGCCTACAAGTGCCTTCCCTCCAAAGACTCACCCCACACTTGATTCGGGTCTCTGTCCAAAAATCACCTTCTTAGCTGGCTCTCCCTGGCTACTCTGTACTCTGTGTAGCCACACACACATCTCTTCGGCTCTTCTTTTCTTTATCATTCTTCATAGTACTTATACCTATCTGAACTATATGATATATTCATCCATTTTTTTGCTTTTCACCAGGTTCATCCCATAGAATGTAAATCCCAGGAAAGTAGACTGCCTCCCCTTGTTCACTGCTGTATCTCCAACACTTAGAACAGGGCCCAGAATAAAAGCAGTTGTTCCAGAAATACTGTTGACTGACCACAGAATATAAAAGTACAATGCTGGAGGAAGGTTCATAGCACTTAAGTGAGATAATAAATGTGAATATGGCTAAAAACAGGTCCTCACTTCCTTCAGGGATAGTTTCTAATCAACCTAATGGTAGTACAGCAAAGGTGTATTTTTAACTTTACAAGGAGATATTCAATATGTTTTATATCAGTCAACTGGACTATAAGAAATGTTAGTCCTAGGAGCAGGACTGGGTGGCTCAGCCAGTTAAGTGTCTGACTCTTGATTTTGGCTCAGGTCATGATCTCATGGTTCATGGGTTTGAGCCCTGCATCGGTCTCTGTGCTGACAGTATGGAGCCTGCTCAGGATTCTCTCTGTCTCCCTCTCTCTCTGCCCCTCCCCTGTTGGTGCTCTCTTTCAGAAAAAAAAAAAAAAAAGAAAGAAAGAAAGAAATGTTAGTTCTAGTGGTGGATTTACAATTGGTATAATCACCTGTGGATACTGAGCCCCTGGTATCTCTGAAGTGTAGAATCTTCTCGCTCTTAGGCTATGTCATATAAACACATTCTAATCATTGATTTGGTTTTTTTCAACAAATACTGTGCACACTCTCAAATTTTAAGATCATACAAAACTAAAGGAAAGAAAATACACTGGATGAGATCAGCAAGAATCAAATAGATTTCAAAAATATTCACACTATTAAAGACTTAACATTCCTAGAGTGAAAATAGCCCCTAAAATTACAAAACAAAAATAAATACAGAAATATGCCTAATTTATTACTAGAAAGCTCAATATTTTAAAATAAATTTAAAGATGTTAATCTTCATAAGTAACCAGAAAACTCCAAATTGCAACATTCGATGATAATTTTCAATTTTGTCACATGGGCAATAGTTTAAAAATTGATGATTTTCAGTTCTTTACTGGGAAAAGTATACTCTCATCTATTCTGGATAGGAGTGAGGATTGTTGAAATTTATCTGGAATGAAATTTGATGTTCACTGAAATTGAAAATGTGTGTATATTTTGAACAAATTGTGGAGGATCCCTCAATATCTGCATGGGCTTCCTGATTTGGGAGAGCCCAAGACCATGCTTCCTGCACAGAAGCCTCTGTGAAGCAGATGTCCCCTATAGTAAAAATTGTTCACTACCATTTAGCCCTAATATTTGTAACATTTTATGTTACATGCCAGACCAAAAAAAAAAAAAAAAAATCTACTGGATTTTTTCCTCTCTCTCTGTCTCTATCTGTGTCTCTCTGTGTGTGTGTGTCTCTCTCTCTATGTGTATATATATATGTATATATGTGTATACATATGTGTGTGTGTGTGTGTATATATATATATATATATATATATATATATAACTCAGCCTTAAAAAATAAGGAAATTCTGTCATTTGTGATAATATGGATGGGTGGACGGATGGATGGATGGATATACCACCTGAAGACATTATGCAAAATAAAACAAGTCAGAAAGAGAAAAACATTAACTGTATGGTATCTCTTCTACATGAAAAAGAAGTCGGTGTACACACTCATTTATAATGCCGTCCCCTCGAGTGTTGGAGAGGCCTGGGTATGTGATGGGCTATCACATCAGTAAGGATGTTACTAATCAGTTGACTTCAAGGTAATTATAACAGAGATCTAAGCTTCTCTAACCTAGATCTTTTTCTGACCCCATTCAAGTTGTTGGCAGAATTTACTTCTTGCTATATGGGCTGAGGGTTCCTGTGTTTTGGTGGATGTTGACAGAAGGTCTCTCTCAGCTTCTAGAGACTGCCTGAGGTTCTTTTTCCCATCCATAGCTTGCTAGTTTTCCCTTTTCTTGAGGCCAAAAGGAAAGTGTTCTGATGTTTCTTTCGTTCTTCATTTCATTTTTATGATAAACTTTTGTTTACACAAAAGGATTCCTCTGATTAGATCTATTTTGTAAACGATAGACTTTGAGGAGCATTTGGCATGGCCATGTGCCATTTATTTATTTATTTGTTTGTTTGTTTCGTCTGTTATGTAGTACCAGAACTTACCAGATTTTCATCTATTATGTATGCTTTATATTTCTAAGTGACTCTTCTAAATATTAGATTCATATGAAGTTCAAAAATACTTCATTGAGCCCCATTTACTCTGACTCTAGCTTCCTTCAATGATAGCCTCTTACATTACCACAGTACAATATTGAAACAAGTAATCTTCTTATTTGATATACAGCTCTAGAAAACTTATGATAGGTGGATGTATGGATAGATAGTAGATAGATGAGAGAGAGAGAAAGAAACAAATTGCTTCATAATCTCAAAGAACCCACACACACACACACAGAGTTATCTCTGCTTAGACTTAATTTCTCCCCAACCTAAAGCCTTGGTAAATTCTGATCTGTTCATCACTATGATTTTGTCATTCATTTTGAGAATATTAAATAAATGGAATAATACAGTATGTAACCTTATGATATTGACTTTTTAGAGTATTTTTGTTTTAAAAAATTTAGCCATTCTAATATCTGTGTAATGTTAGCTCATCATGATTTTATTTTATTATTTTTTTTTTTTAATTTATTTTTGGGACAGAGAGAGACAGAGCATGAACGGGGGAGGGGCAGAGAGAGAGGGAGACACAGAATCGGAAACAGGCTCCAGGCTCCGAGCCATCAGCCCAGAGCCTGACGCGGGGCTCGAACTCACGGACCGCGAGATCGTGACCTGGCTGAAGTCGGACGCTTAACCGACTGCGCCACCCAGGCGCCCCAGCTCATCATGATTTTAATTAGCATTTCTCTAATGGCTAATGATGTTGAATATCTTTTCAAAATTTTTTTAATATTTACTCATTTTTAAAAAAAAATTTTTTTTTTAACATTTTTTATTTATTTTTGGGACAGAGAGAGACAGAGCATGAACGGGGGAGGGGCAGAGAGAGAGGGAGACACAGAATCGGAAACAGGCTCCAGGCTCCGAGCCATCAGCCCAGAGCCTGACGCGGGGCTCGAACTCACGGACCGCGAGATCGTGACCTGGCTGAAGTCGGACGCTTAACCAACTGCGCCACCCAGGCGCCCCACTATTTACTCATTTTTAAGAGACAGAGACAGAGCACGAGTAGGGGAGGGCAGAGAGAGAGGGAGGCACAGAAACCGAAGCAGGCTCCAGGCTCTGAGCTGCCAGCACACAGCCTGTTGCAGGGCCTGAACCCACAAACCGTGAGATCATGACCTGAGCCGAAATCTGACGCTCAACTAACTGAGACACCCAGGTGCCCCTTGAATATCTTTTCATAACGTTATTGCCATCTGTATATCCTCTGGCAAGTAATCTGTACAAGTCTCTTTTCCTATTTTGTAAAGGGATTATTTATTTTCTTAGAGTTGAATTCTAGAACTTAAATGATATAGACTGATTTCTCAAAACCCAAAAACTGGAAAAAAAAAAAAAGAAAAAAAGAAAAGAAAACCTCACCCAGGATGAAATAGGCAATCTGAATATGCCTGTAACTACTGAATTCATGGTCAAAAATTGAATTCATAATCAAAGAAATTGAATTCATGCTAAAAAAAAAGTTTCTGAAAACAAAGTTCTGGGTCCAGATGTTTTCACGGGTGAGTTCTCCAAAATTTTACAAAATCTTTTCCAGAAAAACATAAAAAGAGAAAACATCTCAACTCATTTTATGAGACCAGTTTTTCAATACTGTCAAAAAGAAAGACATTAGCACAAAAGTAACAAAACTAAAGACTCTCATGAACATGGCTGCAAAATAAATAAAGACTCCTGGTGACTATGCATGCAAAAATCCTCAACAAAATATTAAAATATAGATACAAATAATATACAAAAAGAGAAATACACCATGACAAAGTGAAAATTATTCTAAAAATGGAGGGCAGGATCAATCTTTGAAAGTCAATTACTATAATCTACCATATTTACTGTCTAAAACAAATGCATAATTGGGGTGCCTGGGTGGCTCCGACAGTTAAATGTCTGACTCTTGACTTCAGCTCAGATCATGATGTCGCCGCTTCGTGGGTTTGAGCTCTGCATCAGGCTTGGTTGGGATTCTTTCTCTCCCTCTCTCTCTGCCCCTCCCCCACTCATGCTGTCTCTGTCTCTCTCAAAATAAATAAACCTAAAAAAATTTTAAAGAAATACATAATTACATCAATTGATGCCATTACATCATTTGACAAAATTCAATACCTATTCAAGATAAAGAATGTAAGAAACTGTGTACAACGGTATATATTAATAGATATATATAACTATATGTAATATTACCTATTTTGTTTTAAATAGTGTAGTGCTTTTTTTTTATTTTTTTATTTTTTTAATGTTTATTTATTTTTGAGAGAGAGAGAGAGAGAGAGAGAGAGAGAGAGAGCATGAGCAGAGGAGGGGTCTCAGAGAGAGAGGGGAGACACAGAATCTGAAGCAGGCTCCAGGCTCCAAGCTGTCAGCACAGAGCCCGACACAGGGCTCGAACTCACGAACCATGTGATTATGACCTGAGTTGAAGTCAGTCGCTTAACCAACTGAGCTACCCAGGCACCCCACTGCTTTTTTAAAAATGAGAGAATTAAAGATGTGTGTGTATATATGTATACATTTATTTATTTGTATGTATATTTTCCACATATTTACAGTTTCTAGATCTTTTCATCCTTTTCAATATATTAGTTCCTTCAAACTAAATTGCATCTATTAGTATGTCTCCTAGTGCAAGTCTGCTGGTTGTGAATTCTTTTTGGTTATGTTATCTGAAATTTTATTTCACCATTGTTAATGAACACTTTTGTTTTTTAATATAATTTTGGGTTGATGGCTTATCCTTTTTTTTTTTTTTTTTGTCATTTTAGCACTTTTAAAGATGTTTCTCTATTGTCGTCTGGTCTTTATCTTTGTTTCTAGTAGTAAAAATACAGTCCTTATTGCTATTCTATTATGTGTAATGAGTCTTTTTTTTGACTTTGCAGCTTTAACATTTTTCTATTTATGTTTGGTCATCAGCACTTTCAAATGATGCCCTTGTTTTTATTTTTTTCTATATTTATCCTTGAGGTTTAAAGTTGGCTGAACTCCTTAATATAAAAAAGGAGTGGCTATTATTAATCAAATATGTATTGCAGCTAATCACTGTCTTTTCCTTTTTGTGTTTCTAATTACACCTCCATATTAAACAAGACTGTCTCAGGACTTATGAAGCTTATTTTTAAATTTGCTTTTTCTATCTGTTCTTTGAATCAAAGAATTTCCAACAATGCAATTTCAAGTTCACTGAATTTTTCTTCTCCCATTCACAATCTATTAAGCTCTCCCAATACATTTTATGTGTCTTTTATATAATCTTAGCTTACATTTTGAATTTTTCACATTTTCATGATTTCTCCCATCATATATTATCACCACATATTTAAGTCCTTGAAAATATCCAAAATAGCAGCTTTTTGTTTTATATTTTTCTCATGTGAATTACAATATTGAAGTATCCAAGTGTTTAATACTATATACTGCTTTTTCTTTTGACACATATGTGTTTGCCTTTGCACATTTAGTAACGCTGTACTGTAAGCTGGACATTGCATATAATAGCTGTAGGGCATCTGGATAATACCAAATTTGTTAAAACGTGTTGAATATTGTTTTGACAGATAAATTGCTGGTGGATAATTTTGGCCCTGTCAGACTTGGATTCGTTTGTTGTTAATGCATACCTGTTTTATTTTTTGAACTTAGTCCTATGGCTCTGCCCTTACTCTTGGATGTGGTCTTTACTAAAAAATAAGGTCTTGGAGCACCTGGGTGGCTCAGTCAATTAAGTGTCCCACTGTGGTTCAGGTCATGATCTCACGGTTCGTGAGTTTGAGCCCCATATCAGGCTCTCTGCTGTCATCAGAGAGCCCACTTCAGATCCTCTGTCCCCCTCTCTCTCTGACCTTCACCTGCTTGCTCACTCACTCTCTCTCTCTGTCTCTCTCCCTCAAAAATAAATAAACATTTAAAAAATAGTCTTTTAAGGGTCTCAACTGATGGCCAGTGTGCTGAATAATTACTTTCTACTCTGGTGAACTGTAACTCCAGCGTGCCCCAGCTCTGCTGGCCTCTCAATATTCAGTGTTCTCCCCACAGGACCCCTTCTCTGCTAGGAATCAAAGAGCTTTGCCTGTTGATTTTTCAGCCTATCCGTTGGCCAAGGAAGAATTAAATTCATGTGCACTTATAGGTAACCTTCCCCTCAACAGTTCCTCTTTTGCGGATATTTATTTTATCCTACAAATTCCTGCTGCCTCAATACCTTGCAAACCCAGACTCATCTCCTTAGTTAAGCAAGACTTTTACTTAGGTTTGCCTCCATTTCCCTGGAAGCAGGTCAATTGGGCAATCTTGAGGCTCACACCATTTGTTTTTCATTCCTCAGGGATCACTGACCCAAAGCGCCTCTTATCCAATGCCTGAAAATAGTTAACTCATGCGTTTTGTACAATTTTATAGGTGTTTTTGTTACAATGTCAAGTTTTGTACTAGTTACACTTTGAAAGCAGAAATACCATTTTAACCGTTTGTAAGATAAGAAAATGTGAATTAAAAAAAGCTGCTGGCTTATTGTGACAAATAAGTGATAAACAGAAATGGATTTTAATTCAGGTCTTCTCATTTTATACGCAGAGTATTTCTACTACATCCTAGCTGCTTTGCAAATGAATAGCCCTAGAGAAATATAGATTGGGGTACATTTTCTGAGTCAGTGGTTTACGAACTCTTCAGTTCATGGAATAATAAAATTCCAAACACTTTGGCTAAAGTAGTTTAAATTTTGTAACACTGCTGGGGCACCTGGGTGTCTCAGTCGGTTGAGCATCCAACTTCGGCTCAGGTCATGATCTCATGGTTTATGGTTTGAGCCCCCCATCAGGCTCTGTGCTGACAGCTTGGAGCCTGAAGCTTGCTTCGGGTTCTGTGTCTCCCTCTCTCTCTGCCCCTCCCCTGCTCACGCTCTGTCTCTCTCTGTGTCTCAAAAATAAATAAAGGTAAACAAAAAAAATTTTTAATAAAAATAAAAAAAATTTGTAACACTGCTTTTTCTCTAGATATTAAATGCATACATAGTGACTATAACGACAATAATGATCATCTACTGGTTTAATATTTTGTAAAAAGGATATATAGTATAAACCAAAATAGTATAAACAAACATATCATTTCATAATAAAGAAGAATTCTATCAAGTGAATGAATTTTGTTTTTTATAAGTCTCCCTGTATTTTACTGTGTCTCCTTTTGGCCGTAAAGTGGACTAAACTTCAAAATGGACCAAAGCTTATCTGAAGGTAGGTGTTTGGAAATAACTGATAGTACATTTTATTTAAAAAAAAAAAAAAAATATATATATATATATATATATATATATATATATAGCATTTCCTTTGTGTCGAACAGTATTTTCAGTGGTTATGGTTATCAATTCATGTAAACATCATAACTACGTTGTGAATCAGGCACTATTACATTCTCACTTCACAGATGATGAAGGTGATGCATGAAAAAAATGAAATATTTTGCTCAAGATCACCCAACTAATAAGTAGCAGAGTTACATTGCCACTCAGAATCAGAATCTCAAACTTTGCTCCTTTTGAAATGGGAATCAGAGGGGGGAAATAGACATATGCTCTGAATGATGTTTCAGAAGTTATTTTTCCCAATCAATTTTTGAATGGTATAATTATCCTTACAACGTGTTACTGTGTTTATTTTTTTATTTAAAAAATAATTTGTACTACTATACGAAAGAGATATTTTAATTCTTCAATTCGTGAAATTTTATCTACATAAACTAATAATGTACCATAGGATGGAACAGGGGCATTTTTTCCCCTAGTTCTGCATTTCTAGTTATAAATGAAGGCTAATGTTTGAGACAGATAGAAGAGTATTTCATTAAAATAGATAATGCTCACTGAAAACTGATATAATTCAGATGGTTAAAGCTTCAGTTAAGATGAGGCTAAAACTGTAGCCCTTTTAAAAACCTTAATATAAATAAATTTATGATGTAAAGAAGCATTTAAAAGAGCTCCTTGAAATGAGGGAAGTCATGCATCAAAGAGAATGATGAGGCAGTGCTCAACTAGAAGTAGATAATAGTGATTCAATGTAGTAGCTTCTGAGCAAGAAGGAAAGAAACAAATGTTACTCTTCCAGTTTTTCTTTTATAAGAAAATCAAGTGTACTTCCTAATCAAAGTTTACTTGTTAATAAATATTCAATGATTTAAATAAACAGTCACAAAATCATTAAGCCCATGTGGCAATTTATTACTGAAAATTAGACATTATAAATAGGAGAAAAGAATAATTTTCAAAAAGGTATATCTGAATATCTAAATGTTTTATGCCTTATTCATATTTCTAATCTTTTAGGAAGAAGACATTTAGATGACCTAAGTAAACTTAAACAGATGGAAACAACTGATTTGCTCAGATTTTGCTGGAAAAACTTCTATTTACTTGGAATCTAAATAAGAAGTAAAAAATAATGGTAGCATTTTGTTGTAAATGATTTTATGTGAAAAACAAAGCAAAATGATAAGCTTGCAGATATCAGGATTTTTTCTTTTTAAGTTCTCATTATATGAGAAACATTGGCAAAATAAGTCAATATATGGAAGTTTATCTTCCAAATATGTTAATAGTTCGAGACTATCAGAATGGCTTTAATAAAATTTCCATAGCAGGCAGCGTTACGTTTGAATTTTAGACCCTGAATAAAACCTGTGTTACAGCTGCACTACGCAAGTCCTTTGAGATGCTAGCCTTTACCTTCAGAACCTAGCCCTTCAGAACTGAGCCTAACCTTTTTCAATCAGGAAGGAGGCTTAATTGGATCAACATGAATTATGTTATGTGATTCACTTCATTCAACTGCTCTTTCAGATGGTGAACTGAAATCTACCAATTCCATGCAACATTCTGCCCATAAAATCACCATAAGCTCATAATCATTCAATACATCGACTGTTAGGTATATCTCCTTTTGCCATCTTGGGAAATTCATATTCACCAGTCCAGCAATATAGCCAGTGGAAACCGTTTTCTGAACTGGTCTGCATAAGTGGAAACTAATTTGGAACAGATACATATCCTGAGATTTCTCAGTTCCTTTGCCAGTTCATTGACCTCTGCTCAGGAATTAAATGAAGAACATTTAACTCAGCATTTGGTCTCAGGCACTTTTTTTTTTTTTTTTTAATGTTTATTTATTTTTTTTTTTCAACGTTTTTTTTTTTTTTTTTTTTTTTTATTTATTTTTGGACAGAGAGAGACAGAGCATGAACGGGGGAGGGGCAGAGAGAGAGGGAGACACAGAACCGGAAACAGGCTCCAGGCTCCGAGCCATCAGCCCAGAGCCCGACGCGGGGCTCGAACTCACGGACCGCGAGATCGTGACCTGGCTGAAGTCGGACGCTTAACCGACTGCGCCACCCAGGCGCCCCAAATGTTTATTTATTTTTGAGAGAGAGAGAGAGACAGTGTGAGTTGGGGAGGGGCCAAGACAGAGGGAGGCACAGAATCCAAAGCAGGCTCCAGGCCCAATGCAGGACTCAACTCATGAACTGCAAGATCATGACCTGAGCTGAAGTCGGACGCTTAACCAATTAAGCCACCCAGGCATCTCTGGTCTCAGGCATTTTTTTTTTTTTTCTTTTGACTTCACATTCCTAACTTAAGAAATCTCATCAATCACCATGGTTTCAATTACTGTGACTATATTAACAAATCCCAAATTCATATATCTACCCTAAAATTCCACTCTGAGCTTCAGACTCTTATATAGAAGTGTCCACTAAACATCTTTACTTAGATGGCTCAAAAATATCCTACCCTCAATCTGTCTGAATAAAGTCCAGAAATATTAATATAAGCATATTCCACATATTACTCTAACTCTTCCATCGTGTAGTTCTAAAGAAGAATCTGAATCAGCTTGCTTTTGTCTTAGGAATTCTTTCAGTCTAATTAAAATAAAGAGAGCAAGAACAAGAAAGAACCAAAGTTGGACCAAAGATTATTTTACATTGTGTAACAGAAAATCTAACCAGAGAAAAAGAATTCGTATGAGATTTTGGGATGGTGGAGACAGAAGACACAGAAAAGACAAAAACCCATGAACCATTTTGGGAGAAAATTTGTTTGCAAATAAATAGTGAGTTTGGGAACTGTTTGGGAGTATTGGCAACTATTTCTGAAAAGGATATTATAAGTGGCAGATATCTGGATATAAGAGACTTTTCCATGTTTTCCCAGATATTACTATAGTGCTTCTTCCCACGTTAAAGATTGAATTTTTTGCCATTATTTATATTTGGAAACAATGTTCTCTCTTCAAGCCCATAGTCTATATAGAGATGAGGACTTTATATTTGAATCATGTGCTTTATTAATTAGTTAGGATCCATTTTAAATTCATATAGAAGAAAACCCAAAAGAACAATATCTAAAACACATGAACATTTAACTCTCTGCAATGAAAAATAAATCTAGGGTTACATGGTTCCAAACTGGTGTGGAAGTTCTGGATTTATCAGGAATCCAGGCTTCTTCTTCCTTCCCCCACAATCATACTAGCACTAGCTGGAACTTCAGTCACAATGGCCTCATTTCAGACAACCAAAGGGGATAAAGCTGGAATGCCTCTTCCTTTTTTAACTAGCTCTACTGTTCAACCCTTGGGATGTCATCTCATTGGCCAAAAGCTAGTCACATGGCTACATCTGATCCAAGTAAAATTGAAGTATCTAGTCTTTATTCCAAAAGGCAAAATGCTCAGCTAAGAATTGGGATTCAGTTAGTAGGCCAAAAGAGAAGAACAGATCTTTAGTAGATAATAAGCTGTTTCTGCTACATATGCGCAAACCTGAATCCATCATCTCTCCTACCCTTAAGCCAGCTTTTCTGTCAGGGTTCCCTATCTTGAGAAAAATTACTCAATTGCTCAAGATCCTGGAGTTATCACTGGATAACTGTGTTATCCGTCTCCTTCACCCCTACATCCAATTAAACAACATGGCTTATTCAATTCCTCTCTCCATTTTCTTTCTTTTTTTTTTTTTTAATTTTTTTTTCAACGTTTTTTATTTATTTTTGGGACAGAGAGACATAGCATGAACGGGGGAGGGGCAGAGAGAGAGGGAGACACAGAATCGGAAGCAGGCTCCGGGCTCTGAGCCATCAGCACAGAGCCTGACGCGGGGCTCGAACTCGCGGACCGCAAGATTGTGACCTGGCTGAAGTCGGACGCTTAACCGACTGCGCCACCCAGGCGCCCCACCTCTCTCCATTTTCTGTCTTTACTACAACCGTCTTAGTTTAGGCTGTAATTCCTTCTTCTCCCATTTGGATTTGGAACATAAGCCTTATAAATGAATTCTGTGTGTGTGTGTTTTACCTTTCTCTCTCCCACCACCCAACTCCATTGGACACAGCACCCGGTACCTTTGTGTAAAGCAAAGTGATCATTTTACTCCCCACATAAAATCACTCAAGGATAACAACCCATCGTTTTATGATAGAAATCCCTAGCTACAAAGTATTTACTATATATCCTTGCAAATTATGAAACCCCCTGAATTAGTTATCTATTGCTGTGCAACAAGTATCTTCCAAACATGCATAATTTCTATTTCTTTTTCCTGGATTACTGTACTGGCAAGGATTTATTTAGTACAATACTGAGTAAAAGCACTAAGAGTAGAAATCCTGACCTTGTTTCCAAAAATAGGTGGAAAGCATTCAGTTTTCCAACATTAAGTATGATATTAGCCATAGTTTTTATTTTTTGTAGATGATCTTTATCATATTAAGGAAGTGCCTGTGTATATGTAGCCAGTTGAGGGTTTTATTATGAATGGACTTTTAATTTTGTCAAATCCTTTGTATATTTACACTGATCTAGACTGTCTTATGAGTGTTCTCCTTTAACTGATTAGTTAGGTAAATTACATTATCTTGTATTCCAAATTTCAAGCTGGCATTGCATTCCAGAATAAACTCAATCTGGTCCTTTTGTTTTTCATTAAATATGTTCCTGGATCAGTTTACTCATATGCAGTTGAGTATTTTTGCATCTCTTTTTGCATCTATCCATGAAGGATATTGCTCTATTGACTTCTTTTCTTGTAATGCCCTTTACTGATTTTGATGTTAAGTTGGGAAGTGGCGGCTCTTCTCATTTTATGGAAAAGATTACATAGAATTGGCATTGTTTCTTCCTTAAATGTTTTGTGGAATTTTCTAATAAAACCATCTTTGTCAAAAGTTTTATTGTTTAATATTTTCATTTTTTTAAATATTTTTAATGTTTATTTATTTTTGAAAGAGAGACAGAGCATGAGTGGGGGAAGAGCAGAGAGAGAGAAGAGCAGAGAGAGACACACACACACAGAATCCAAAGCTGTAAGCACACAGCCCGATGTGGGGCTTGAACTCATGGACTGCGAGATCATGACCTGAGCCAAAGTCAGAGGCTTAACTTACTGAGCCACCCAGATGCCCTGTTTACTATTTTTAATATGAACTTAATTTGTTTAATTGATAACTACCTATTTAGGTTATCTATTTCTTTTTGAGCAGTTGTGGTACTCAAGTATTTAATCACGAACTATTTAGTAGTTTATTATTCAAGAATCATTACATTTCACCTAAGCTGTCAAACTACTGGGCATACAGTTGTTCATTGTATTCCATCATTAACCTTTAATGTCTATCTATAGTGTTTTGTAAATACATCTTGTATTCTGGATATTGATAATTTGTTTCTTCTTTCCATTTTTTTTTTTCTTGGTCTGGCTAACTATAGGTTTAATAAGTCATGGGGATGAAAGATACAGCATAGGCAATATACTCAGTGATATTGTAATAGTCTTGTAAGGTGACAGGTGGTAGCTACACTTGTGAGCATAGCTTAACATACAGACTTGTCAAACTAAAAAAACCAGATTTTGCGGCGCCTGGGTGACTCAGGTGGTTGAGCGTCTGACTTCAGCTCAGGTTGTGATGTCGCGGTTCATGAGTTCGAGCCCCACATAGGGCTCTCTACTGTCAACACAGAGCCTGTTTCAGATTCTCTCTCCCCCTCTCTCTCTGCCCCTCCCTGGCTTGTACTCTCTCTCTCTCAAAAATAAACATTAAAAAAACCAAAACAAAACCTTTATTAGTCTATCCAAAGAATAATCTTGACTTCCTCAATTTTATTCATTACTTTTGTGTTTTCAACTTCGTGGATTTCAGCTTCCTCTTACTTGCTGCATATTTAATTTCCTTTTCTATTTCTAGTGTCTTAAGGTAGAAGCTTAGATTATTTTGAGGTTTTTCTTCTTTTCCAATAAAAACATGTAGTGCTTTAAACTTTCCTACTAATACTAATACTTTTCTCTGCCTCTACATTTTTGCCCTCTGTTACTTTTTTCCACTACTTTAGCAGCATTCCACAAATGTTTATGAGTTGCATTATATTTGTTTAATTCAAAACATTTTCTGTTTTCTTTTGTGATTTCTTCTTTTGAATAGGGATGTCACAGAAATGTGGGGCTTTTTCAAATTTGCAAATATTTGAAGACTTTCTAGCTTTTTTGGGAGGGGTTCAATTATAGTTTAATTCCTTTATAATTAGAGAACATATTTTTAATGATTTCTATTCTTTTACATTTGATAATTTGTTTTTAGGCCAGAAAATAGAGTATCTTAGAAAATTATCCTTGTGCATTTGAAAAGAATGTGTGTTCTGTTATTGCTGATGGGGAATTCTATAAATATTAATTGTGCCATGTAATTTAATAACATCATTTAGTAATTCTATACCCTCGCTGATTTTCTATCTACTTGTTCTATTAATTACAGAAAATAAATGTTGAAGTCTCCAATTATAATTGTAAATTTGCCTATTTCTCCTTTCTAATCCATCATTTTTTTGTTTCATTTACTTGGAAGCTCTGTTATTAAGTGCACACATATTTGCATCGTTATAGCTTCTTCTCTTGTCATTATATAATGTTCCTCTTTATCTTACAAAATAGTACTTGTTGTAAAAATCTGCTTTTTCTCATTAATATAGTCTTTCTGCTTGTCTTTTAATCAATGTGTGCATATTGCATCCTTTACAAACTTTTACTATTATCCTAGCTATATTACATATTTAAAGTATAGCATGTAGTTAGTTCCTTGGTACTAAATACGACAACCTATGTCTTTGCATTGTTTTTTTTTTTTTTAATTTTTTTTTTCAACGTTTTTTATTTATTTTTGGGACAGAGAGAGACACAGCATGAATGGGGGAGGGGCAGAGAGAGAGGGAGACACGGAATCGGAAACAGGCTCCAGGCTCCGAGCCATCAGCCCAGAGCCTGACGCGGGGCTCGAACTCACAGACCGCGAGATCGTGACCTGGCTGAAGTCGGACGCTTAACCGACTGCGCCACCCAGGTGCCCCTGCATTGGTATTTTTAAGCCACTGGCATTAGATAAAATTCTTCATATTGTTAAATTGTTAACAGTTGTTAAATTCTATCATTTTTAAAATCCTTGTCTCCTCTGTTATTGTAAAAAAAAATTTTCCTTCTGTCATGTGTGCTTTTGCATTATTTGAACATTTTTAGTATTCCATTTTAAATTTACCTACTAGATTTTTTTTAACATTTTATCTTTGTGTTATTTTTGGTGGTTGCTTTAGGGTTTATAATGTACATACTTAATATCAGTCTATTTGGAATGATCATTTTCCTATACATAAGGCATCATTTATTTTTTCTTGCTGCTTTCAAGTTATTAGTGTTGATGATGATGTACCTGGACAATGTTTTCTTTTTTTTTTCTTTTGATGATTTTTTATTCTTGAGAGAGAGAGCATGCACACACATGAGAGCAGAGGAGGGGCAGAGAGAGAGGGAGACAGAGGATCCCAAGGGGGCTTTGCTCCAACAGCAAAGAGCCCTATGTGGGTCTTGAACACAGGAACTGTTAGATCATGACCTGAGCTGAGGTCAGACACTTAACTGACTGAGCCACCCAGGCGCACCAGGTTTTCTTTGATATCATCATATTTGGGATTTGCTGAGCTTCAACTCTCAGAAGCTTCAGTTATTATTTCCTCAAATGATTTTTTTGAACACATCTCTATCCCTTCCACTTTTAGGCTTCCAATGATACAAATATGACACATTTTAATACCATCGCATAATCTCTGACATTTCTTTCTTGTTCTTTCTGTTCTTCAGAATACATAATTTTTGTAGATCTATGTTCAAATTAGCAGACTTATTTTTCTCTTATTTTCATTTTGTTAAAAGTCCAATGATTTTCTTTTTTCAAATATTGCTTCTTCAGTTCTGTTTATTTCACATGTTTCTTTTTCCCTATCAAAATTTCTATTTTTTCTGATCGCTGGAATGGAGTTTACCTTTACTTTATGGAGCATGGTTACAAAGGCTGCTTTAAATTCATCGGTCCCTGCCAAGGCAGGGAAGAAAATTTAAAGTCCTGCCTAACTGCTGAGTTTAGCCTCTAGTCCTGTCCAAACAGGAAGCCTGGCCAGAGAACCTGGGCAGCTGCATAGCTCATTCTACAGCCTCAATTGCAGCGTCACCCAAGCAGATCTCAGCCAGAGGCCCTACCTTCTGCAGACCCAAATCTGTGGCTCCAACTGGCCAAAGAGCTTAGTTGGCAGTTCTTCCTGATTCAGGTCCCCAGCGGATGGGCCATACTAGCCACGGAGGCTGTTCTAGCCCTGCTTCAACACAGAAGCACATTCGGGCACACCCCACCCACCAGCTGATCGGGAGACCTGATCAGAGAATGTAGGCAGCCAATGAACACATATTATAGCCCCACATGGTCCGGGAGAAAATCCAGCAGCCATGACCAACTGGTCAGAACAGCCTGTGGCCTCACTTAGCCAGAGAGCTGGACCCAGCACACCCAGCCTACCACCTCACAGGATTATTGAACACTTGGCTTGCAGCCTCATCCAAGCAGAAAGCCTGCCCAGTTACTCCTACCCATCACTGAGCACAGCTTGCAGACTCAACAACAGACCCTGCACAGGGACGCCACCCGACTGTGAAGAAGGCCTTTAGCCCCAGGAACTGTAGGATAACAGCTGGAACCCCCTCCTGACCAGGAAGCCCAGCCAATGAACTTGCCCAAGAGGAGAGCACAGCCAGTGGCCCACCCGATCATGAAACCCAGCTGCAGCCCTCACTTCAGGGCATAGTTTGCAGCCCGACCCAACCACAAAGCATGGCCTAAGGTCCCATCCAATCGTAAAACCCTTTGTGGAGCCGGCCAGAACAGAGAATCTGGCCAGTAGCACCATTAGGTTAGGGAGCACAGTCTGAGACTCCACTCAAACAAGTGTGACTGTAGATCTTGGACCATAGCCCTGACGAATCATGGAGAGCAACCAGTGGTATCTCCCTGCCAGGTAACACAGCCTGTCAACTTGCCAGACCACAGGCGACTGCAGAAGGTAGCTAGTGGCCCACCTGCCTGCAAAGAACAGCCAGCAACTTCACCTGATCAGGGAGCCCACTCTGTGGCTCTGTTTAAAAGCAGAGCCCAGGGGCGCCTGGATGGCTCAGTGGGTTAAGCGGCCAACTTCCACTCAGGTCATGATTTCACGGTTCCTGGGTTCCTGGGTTCAAGCCCCGTGTCAGGCTCTGTGCTGACAGCTCAGAGCCTGGAGCCTGCTTCAGATGCTGTGTCACCCTCTCTCTCTGTTCCTCCCCCGCTCATGCTCTGTCTCCCTCTCTCTCTCAAAAATAAATGAAACGTTAAAACAAACAAACAAAACAAAACAGAGCCAGGCCAATAGATCCACCCCGTGAGTAGCACCCTATCATCTTGACCTCAAAGTGCATGCAGTGGCCTTGCTTGGCCAAATAGCCCAATTATCAGACAAACCCTGCCATGGAGCCCAGCCAGCGGCACCCTCAAGCTTCAGAACACAGGAAGTCGCCTAGCCAAAATAAAGCTACAAAGCCTCACTACTACAGATAGACACAGCTGACCTGTCCAGAACCCCAACCGGAGTTAACTACTAAAGGTCTGTCCCTGCCAAAGCAATTCAAGCGGAATGCAATTCAACTTGGGTTCATGTATTTTGTTCTTTTTTGATAGAATGCACAGTAATTAGAACTGTTTCAGTTGTTCAGTAAATTTGTTTGACTTAATTGTTCTTTTTCTTTCATTCAATGCTCACGTTCCCATTTCTGGATCTAGCAACCTATTCATAAGGTCACACCTAATACTGCAATTAATGCTCGGCTTGTCTCTCTTTTTTTGTAATCTTGCTTTTACTTCTATCAAGACAAGTTTTCAGCTACCGTTAAAGAATTAACAAAGATAAAATACGATGAAAATCTAACCAGTTTAACTCATTACAACTAAAATAACTAAGTACAATTATTTACAGAACAAAATTAGAGGTTATTTTATAAGGTGGAAAAATGAGAATATATTTGACCCAAACGAATGCTTTGGGAATATCTGGAAAGTAACTGCATTTATTGTTTATTCTTGTTCTTCCATCATATTGTTTTTTTGTATACCTCAGATAGTAACTTTTATTATGGTATTTTATAATAATTTTTGTGCTTATTTCCAAAAACTCAGCCATCCACGTTTTATACATCTTTATATCGCCAATGTTTAGCACATTCCAAATTGATGATTAAACCTCTTCAACAAACACAATTTGTTTTCTGGTAAATGTTAGAGCAATTTAAAAGAAGAACCCTGGGCACCTGGGTGGCTCAGTGGGCTGGGCATCCAGCTTCAGCTCAGGTCATGATCTCATGGTTCATGAGTTTGAGCCCCACTTTGGGCTCTCTGCTGTCAGTGCAGAGCCTATTTTGGATCCTTTGTCTCCCTCTCTCTCTCTCTGCGCCTCCCTGCTTATGCTGTCTCTCAAAAATAAATGAAACATTTAAAAAAATAACAAAAAAAATATAAAATACAAATAAAAGAAGAACCCGTACATTTTTAAAGGACTCAGTTGTTTGGCAAAATAAGTTGTTTATCTTGCCATGATAGAACAAAACTGAGTCATTTCAGGAATTCTATCTTTATTAGAAGGAAGATATTTTATTAGATACCAACTATCGGGCATGATTTATTAAAAAAGAGTTTACATCTTTTAAAATGATAAATTTAGCATCATTCACCTACTGTCAGAGTTTCTAAAAACAAAAAATAGGCAACTAAACCATGTATTCTTGCCATCTATATTCTACATATGGGATCTTCACTGTAATTTTTCTTAGCTAAGGTTATAGTGACCAAATCAACATACCACATCCTGCAACTATCTCTCTAAGAGGGTTTTAAAAAGTTTTTTAGGGGAAAAGAGCCAACTCAGACTGAAGTCATTTTTTACAAATGTTTCATAATCTTGGTTTCCTAGACACGCTTTGCCCAACAAGTTCTTGGCTGACATATCCCTGCAGATTATTTGTACCTAATACCTAATACATTATAATAATACAAATGTAAGTATTTCTGTCTCCAAGCATCTTTTAATCATAAACTTTTTCCCAGTTGTATTGTTATAACTGCTTAGTCACAGACCACCGAATATGCACATGAAACAGAGACAAAACTCTTAGTATTTAAAACACACATAATATAAAATGCTTTAAGCTCTTTGTGAAATGTAAATATGGGTCCTTTTTTAGTAGACAGGGAGGACAATAAAATTTGTTACTGTGTGACTACCTCCTAGGATAAATAACATGAACATTAATCACAAAGTCTTAGGAAATTTTGTGTATGTTGTAGATTAGGGCTTACAAAATATCAGAACTAATATGGTAAGAAGAAAGAATAGATTCCTGAGTCTCTGGTGATTTAACAGTTAGAGGACCTGAAGAGCCAAAATAATCTTGAAAAAAAAAAAGAACAAAGCTAGAAACAACACAACCCCTGATTTCAAAGTATAGTACAAAGCTATGGTAACCCCAACAGTAGGGCATTGGCATAACAGACATATAGATCAATGGAACACATATAGAGCCCAGAAATAAATCCACTCATATGTGTTCAATTAATTTATGACAAAGGAGTCAAGAATATGCAATGGGTAACGGACAGTTTCTTCAATTAATGATGCTGGGAATATTGGACAGCCACATGCAAAAGAATGAAACTGGACCCCTTCCTTACACCCTATATAAAATTAAACTCAAAACAGATTGAAGATTTGACTGTAAGACCTGAAACTACAAAATTCCTAGAAGAAAACATAAACGGTAATCTCTTTGACAAACTCTTGGTGATGATTATTTGGATTTGACACTAAAAGTAAAGGCAATAAAGTAAAAATAAACCACTGGGATTACATCAAATGAAAAAGCTTCTGCTCAACAGAGGACAAACTAAAAAAACAACCTACCAAGTGGGATAAAAAATTTATAAATTATGTATCTGATAAGAGATCAATATTCAAAATATATAAGGAACTCCTACAACTCAATAGCAAAAAAAAAAAAAATCACAAATGTTCTCACTGAACCATGAGAAGAGGATTTGAATAGATAGTTTCCAAAGAAGACATACAGATGACTAATGGCTAAATGAAAAGGTACTCAACATCATTAATCATAAGGAAAATGCAAATCAAAACCACAATGAGATATCACCACATACATTTCAGAATGGCTATCATGAAAAAGGCAAGAGATAACAAGTGTTGGCAAGGATATGGAAAAAAGGAAACTGTGTATCATTGGTAGGAATATAAATTGATGCAGCCACTATGGAAAAAAAAGTATGGAGTTTTCTCAAAATGTCAAAATAGAATGACCATATGATCCATCAATTTCACTTCTGGGTATCTATGCAAAGAAAACAAAAACGTTAGTTTGAAAAAAATATACACACCCCATGTTCCTTTCAGCATTATTTTATAATAGCCAAGATATGGAAACAATCTAAGTGTCATCAATGGATGGATGGATAGAAAAATTGTGATATATAAGTACAGTGGAATATTTCTCAGCCAAAAAAAAAAAAAAAAAAAAGGAAATCTTGCCATTTGTGATAATATCGATGGACCTTGAGGGCTTTATGCTAAGTGAAATAGGTCAGACAAAGAAAGACAAATACCATATGATCTCACTTATATATGGAATCTAAAAACAAAACAAAACAAAAAACAAGATACAGGGAATAGATTGGTGGTTACCAAAACTGCTGGATGAGAATAGGAAAAATGGATGAAGGGGGTCAAAAGGTACAAACTTCTAATTATAAAATAAATAAGTCATGGGGACAAAATGTACAGCATGGTGACTATAGTTAATTATACTGTATTGCATTTTTAAAAGTTGCTAAGAAAATAAATCTTAAAAATTTCATCACAAGAAAAAAAGTTTTGTTAACTGTGTATGGTGATGGATATTAACGCGACTTAGTGTAGGTAATCAGCTTGCAAAATGCTAGACAAATATTGAATCATTATGTTGTACACCTAAACTAATACAATGTTATATATCAATTATATCCCAATTTTAAAAAAGTAAAAAATAGGGGCGCCTGGGTGGCCCGGTCGGTTAAGTGTCCAACTTCAGCTCAGGTCATGATCTCGCGGTCTGTGAGTTCAAGCCCCGCGTTGGGCTCTGTGCTGACAGCTCAGAGCCCGGAGCCTGTTTCAGATTCTGTGTCTCCCTCTCTCTCTGACCCTCCCCTGTTCATGCTCTGTCTCTCTCTGACTCAAAAATAAATAAACGTTAAAAAAAAATTTTTTTTTAAGTAAAAAATAAAAGGTAGAGGAGAAGACATCAACTCTAGAGTAGGTTATACAAAATGTATCCTTTCATTTTGTATGTGGTGATTACCAAAATTTCCTTCCCAACAAAACCTCTTAGGGTATTGTTTGGGACACTGCATCAGTAACTAGCCAATCTGTTGAATAAAATAATTTCCCAGGGCAAAGATCACACAAGTAAAATCAGACTGGAAGATCAACTAGTCACTCTCAGTAAACGGATAAAAAACACTTTGTTAATAAATAATTATTTTCTGAAAGCATGGTATACATTTTAATTGTCTTTTAATCTATAACATCTATTTTTTCTAATGGTTTTTGTGCAATGTTATCCCCAGTTAAATTAAAATTATTTACTGAAGTTTAATATACATACTAAAACACAAATTACAAGTGAATGGTTCGCTACATTTCCACTAAGTGGATACGTCTATGTAAACATGTAACCATGACCAAGGTCAAGAAATAGAACAATCCCAACACCACAGAAACACCAACTTATCTTCTAATCAAAGTTTCCTCTCAACAAAGTTAATCGCTCTCTTGCTTATCCTAACCTCCAACATGGTTTTGTCTTCTTTTGAACTTTATATAATTTGGATTCACAGACTGTGTACAGTTTGTATCTGATATGTTTGGTTAAATAAAAACGTTGTTATGATTCGTTCATATTGGTGAGTGTAGTTGTAGCTTGTTTAGATGTGTCTGTGTGTAGTCCACCATAGCTTAAATTTTTTGCTTTTATGCATTCTACTATTATTAGATTATCAGGACTGTTTATATTTTTATGAAAATAACTGTTGAACTTCGATAAACAGCTAGTTTACACTGTGGATAATGTATTTTGGATATGTATTCAGAAGTGGAATTACTGTATTATTGAATATGCACTAGTTTTAATAATTCCTCCTAAATGATATTCCAATGATCTTGAAAGGTGGGCAAAAAGTCTTTAGACAGAAAATACAGAGATAAACACAAAGGTAAAAAATGTTAAATTTAGCTACAATAAATGTAAGACCTTCTGCTAATCAAAAGATATTGAAGAAGATGAAGGAGGAGGAGGAGGGGGAGGACAAGGAGGAGGAGGGGGAAGAGAGGAAGAAGAAGAAGAGGAAAAGGAAGAGGAAGAGGAAGAAAGAAGAAGAAGAAGGAGGAGGAGGAGGAGGGGGTGGGGGGAGAAGGAGATGGCCAAAAGTGTTGGGAGAAGATACCTGGATTGTATACAGCCAATTAGTGATTGGATCTCACAAATCAACATTTTAAAAAGACGGTTCAATAGATAAATGGGCAACATATTTGAAAAAAAAAAAAAAACTGGAGAAATGGGTATTTAAATTGTCCATAAGGATCTGCAAATTAAATGAAATTCTACTAAACATTAGCAAGAATGGTTAAAATCGAAGAGTGATAATATGAGATTTTGTATAAAATATGAAGCAATGTAAATTTATAAACTTATAAATTGGTAAAACAGGTCTATTTTTTGGAACTCTGGAAATTTGTCAAAAGCTTGCTACAACTCAGGAACTGTTTGTAGTACAACAACAGCTGGATCTCAGAAAGAACAGCAAGCTGTGTGGCATTCTAATTTACCCAGGCTCCAGCCCCAGACCCCCAGCTCAGCAGCAGCCTCGAAAATAATAGCTCACCATCCCATTACCAGGATTAAAGCGACCAGAATGGGCTTATTTGCAAAGAACTGTCCTTAGTCCATCTGTCTGATGACTCCCAGGAAGGCCAGCTAGAAAAGCTTGTCTTTATAGTGCCTTAGAACTTGCTTGTGCTAAAGCTTCCATGGGACATGGGTGGGGTGAGTCATTTATCAAAAAGAAAAAAACAACAAATATTGTAGCCACTGTGGCCTGAAGCAATGGATAGCAGTTGGGGAAAACAAAGAACTGACTTAAAAGATTAGGAAGAAAGGCTGGAGGCATGAGATTCTTTGGGAAATAAGGATTTTGAAAAGCTTTGACATATTCTTGGGAATCTAGAAGACCTTGCACACAGGAGCAGGATTGTAGATAGCCCGGGAAAGACCTGAGAAGGCCTTGAGCTCCCTCTGGGTAACCTAGACACTCGGCGAAAGCAGAAGAAAAGAAATGGTAAGGCAGAGATGTAAACTGCCAGACTGGGTTTTGAAGTGTGCTCCAAGGTCCACATAGAGCTTCTCTGCAAAGACAGGGATGTTCTCTTTCCAGACATTTCAGGGTATCCCCATCCAATAATTAGCTGACCACTAAGCTAATGAAAAGAGATTCCAGTGGCCACAGGAGACAAAGAAGGAAGACTTCACAAAATTAGTTGAGAAAAGTTGCTGAATGTACATGCAGCAACAATGACAACAAACAGCAACAGATAACCCTGAGAAGGAGAGAGAATATGATTTCTAGAGTTGCCACATTATAAGAAACTGTGCAATTTTCAAACAAACAAAAAAACAAAACAAAACAAAACAAAAAACACAAAGAGATTACAGCCCATACAATCACTAGAAACCGTACCAGAGGAAGCACAGATACTGGGTTTACTAAATAAATACTTTAAATAAGCTATTTTAAATATGTTCCAAGACTTAAAGGAAAGCATGTCTAAAGAACTCAAGGAAAGCAGGAGATCAGTGTATCTAACTGAAAAAAAAAAAAAAAAAAAAGAAAGAAAACATAAAAATTATGTTGCAGGGTTTTTTACCTCAATACCCAGGGCTTGTTGTCTGACCACTCTGAAGAATGAAAAGGTAGACACAAAATAAAATGAGCAGCAGGCATTATATAAGAGTATAGGATTAGAAAGGAAGAATAGTAGGAAAGCTCGCTTTACAGAGAGGGGACATTCGAAAGTGGATGCCCCATGAACTATAAGCAAGAGCCTTTGTTTTATAAGGTTCTGGTCAGCCCCTCCCCTTTCCTTCCCCGTTGTTCCTTCTCAGGTTCTACCCTTATTGACTTGATAGGTGTTGGGTTGTCCATTCCTGATTGGCTCGTTTCCATTGCATGAGGAGTGGTCTATGCCCATACTTAGGTCTTTTGACAAATTCCTGAGGGGAAACCAGACAGGGAGTAGGTGGGGTCTGTTACATTCTTAAGAGGAATCTTATGCCTGAGGGGGCTTGTTATGGTCAAACACTCCCAGCATTGTTCCAAAATAAGTGCTTTTCCCCACCCCGGGATCTCAGGCCCTAATCTTTCCCTCTCTGCCCACTGAATCCTATCTTCTCCTATCATAGTTACTTTTTAAAAAAAGGAACAAATAGAAGGGTGCCAGGGTGGCTCAGTCAGTTAAGTGTCTGATTTCTGCCCAGGTCATGATCTCGCGGGTTCAAGTCCCGCATCAGGCTCTGTGCTGACAGCTCAGAGCCTGGAGCCTGTTTCAGATTCTGTGTCTCCCTCTCTCTCTGCCCCTCCCCCACTCGCGCTCTGTCTCCCTCTGTCTCGAAAATAAATAAACATTAAAAATTTTTTTAAAAAAAGGAACAAATAGAAATCCTGGAGTTCAAAAATGAAATAGCTGCAATGAAAAATTTACTGGAAGCGCTCAGTAACAGACTTGAGAAGGTTGCAGAAGGAATCGATGAACTTGAAAGTAGATCAGTTGAACTTAGATAGTCTTGATAAACAACAAAAAAGAAAAGAAAGAATAAAAATGAAATGAGCCTGAGAGACCTATGGAAGGCTGACATCAAGCATACCAAGATACACATCAGAGGAGCCCCAAAAGGAGGGAGATAGAGAACGGGACAGTTAGAATACTTGAAGAAGTAATGGCTGCAAACTCCCACATTGTCAGGAAATGTTAATCGACACTTGCCAAAAGCTCAACCAACTCCAGATGGATACACTCAAAGACATCCATCCTGAGAAACATTATCATCACACTTTTAAAGTCAAAGAATCTTGAAGGCAGCATGAGAGTAGTGATTCTCTTAGAGTTCATGGAGGCCAAACGTCAGTGATATAACCTATCCAAAGTGCCAAGAGAAAAAAACCTGTCAGATAAGAATTATCTATCTGATAAAACCATCCTTCAAAAATGAAGGAGAGGGGCACCTGGGTGGCTCAATTGGTTAAGCATCCGACTTGGGCTCAGGTCGTGATCTCAGCGTTCATGAGTTCGAGCCCCACATCCAGCTCTCTGCTGTCACACAGAGTCCACTACAGACCCCTGTCTCTCTGCCCCTCCCCCATTCATGCTCTTTTTCTCAAAAATAATCATTTTAAAAAATGAAGGAAAAATTAAACATTCCTAGCAGACCCATTCTAAAAACTAATAAAGCAAGCTCTTTAAGATGAAATGAAAGGACATTACACAGTAGCTGGAGTCCACATAATGGATATAGGTAAAGGTTTTGTTTTGTTTCGTTTCATTCTGTTTTGTTTTAAAAGAGAGCGCAAACAGGGGAGATGCAGAAGGAAAAGGAAAGACTCTTAAGCAGGCTCCACACCCAGCACAGAGCCCAATATGAGGCTTGATCTCATGACTGTGAGATCATGACCTGAGCAGAAATCAAGAGTAGGCCACTCAACTGACTGAGCCACCCAGACACCCCATATACATGGATTCAAATCATATGTGTGTAGGTATATGAATATGTATATGCATGAATTTCGACAGTACCACAACTTATAAATCAGATTTAGGCTTAAATATAATATTCACTTTTTTCTGATGTTTAAAATAAAATGTGTAGAAAGGAAGTATGGTGAGAACAACAAATGTAATTTTGAGTTTTTGAGTGATGAACATGCACTAAAGGTTGGGCCCTTATAGCATGGTATCTTAAAGCATATGTCTGCTATCATTTCACAATATCATGTTGAGAATTGCAATTATTCATATTTGGTACTTTTAATAAGATACTTAAAATATACAAATTATAAAATAAAATGGTAGTGGGAAAATGATTACTTTTCCTCTAAAGAAAAGTGAAACTTATTTTAATGTTAAGGGTAGAGATAACAATATTCTACATCATAACTTGATGTTAAAGTTCCATTCTTAAAGGTGTCCCAGTCTAGACTACAAGGTACATCGTCGTGCTATCAATTACCCATCCGACGCTAGAACTCATGTCCGCTATTCATTCCCTGTTTTGCCTGACTTCCTAGCAGTTTTTGATAGTATTGACAACTCCTTTCTTAAAATACTTTTAGCCATTTGTCTCTAAATTCCCCACTATCTGTATTCCCTCCTTGCCACGTCCTTTCTTCCTCTACTTGTACCTTCTAGGACAACGTGTTATGCCACGTTGGGCGTAACGTTGGGGTGGGGGGAAGCTATTCAAGAAAGTATTAATTATAGTCATTTAAAAAAAGAGAATACAACGTATATAATTTTCCAAAGCGGGGACCGTGTTGTTTCAATAAACTGAAACGCCTGGTAAGCACTTCTCTAATAGAATGTAATATCCATACCAATGGCAAACAACTCTACCGACCTTGTAAATACACTGCAAGGATTGGTAAGAAAATGAAAGCATAAACGTTAGAGCAATGTCTCTACTATAGTTTCACTAAATCAATAACAAAATTATATTTCAGATATTTTACAGCTGCTGCAGGATTAATTGCTTTTCATTTAGTTTAAAACAGCTGGGTTTAAATATATTCCATTACTTTTGTTTTTTTGACAATGACTATAATGTGGGAATGTAGCCTCCATCCATGTCACCACTCTATAGACTAAGTAATGTCCCTTTCAGATGATTACTTCTGTATTTGTGATGGATCTGCCATCATAAATTTTCTCTCAACTCAAAACGTTTCTTATTTTTCCCCAGTAGGGTAATATTTTTCCCATTTGCTTTACATGAGAGAAAATAAGACACAAACACGTGGAAGGAATACAGGTGAGTCTAGCTTTCTTTTCAGTTGTTGAAAAATGCAAGGTATTTTTATTACTTTTTTTTTTTTTTTTTTTTGGTTTGCTGAGAGGAAAGGAAATGAGGGATCATGTTAATAAATGCATATCTTAAAGCAATTGGGGAGAAATTTGAAGCCTATAAATATTTCAGAGATCTCTCAGCAAAAGCTTACAGTATTTTTACAATTTCTCCATTGAAATATTCAAAGGGGTTTTGCACAATCACTTCCTCACCTCTTAAAGATGGTGGATGGGGAGGTAATTGCCAATAGACAATTAGCCCTAAGTGAACATTTCCAAGTGTGTAATTAGTTAAGAGGGCAATTTCCATTCCATTTGGGTAAATTTAGATAGCTGAATCTTGCTGGAAGGAAAAGATTTATTTTTCTAAAAACAACTACTTCACAGCAAGCATGCCAGTCATTTTTTATATCTGTAGCTTACAATCCTTAATGCAGTCTCTGAAAGGAAGCATTTTTACATGAACAGCAAGTTCCCAGCAAGAAAATTCCCATTAGAAGCAGGTGAACATTGTTTAGACGTGTATTTGAAGGCACATTCTGGAATTCTGAAAGAACTCTCTAGACATGATTTTCATAAAGGAACACACTAATTTAATATAAGAGGCCAGATCAAAATGCATACACCCAAACTGTAGGATGATATATCCATCCTTGTACACATTATGATAAAATGAGACATAAATAAAATACATGCCTTCTTCCTTTGAAATGTACATAGTATAATGAGGGAGAGAGAGAGAAAATAGGATTTTCAACAGAATGTGCTCTATTGACTATTGCAGTGGTTAAGTGTATTTAAGCTGCTAATAACAAAGATCAGAAACAAGACTGAATTTTATTTTCTCTCAATTAAATCTAAGGATGCAAAGGTGTACAGTTCAGGGCTGGTATGTTAACACATGATTTTTATGTTTTTTGCTTCTGACCTTGGGCAAATGGCTTTCATTATATGAGTCACCTTGTAGTGCAAGATAGAATTTGGAGCTTCAACCATCTGTATTAGGGAGGAAGAAATGAAGAACGGGAAGATAGAAAGAGATGTGTCATTTTCTTTCCCCCTTTTAATGAACTTCTCCAGAAATCCCATTCAATGATTTCTTCTTACATCACTGGCCAGATATATTCTCATAGCTATACCCGGCTACAGAAAGGGTGGGGAATCAGTGTTTGAGCTTCAACATTTCTTCTCTAAGAGCCTCAGAATATTTTTGCTTGAGAAAAAAGTGAGAACGGCAGTTGGATTGGCAGAATTTAATGATAACAGAAAACTGTAAACCAGCAGCTTCTGGCACAATAAGAATGAGGTAGGTATGAAAAGCTGTTCCTTTAGCTGTTTATTCATTTCTTAGTGCATCCTTTCAAAAGTGCTTATTGATTGTCAAGTATACACCAAGTACTATGTTAGAATGGAAATTCCTTCAAGGAATGCATTATGCAGAGATAAACAAGTAAATAGAGAACTACAACAAAATGTAGAATCATGTCTAATAATATAAAGAGGCACAGATAGCTGAATTCATTTATTCATGCAGTTCATCATTTCAAACTATCTAGTAACTGCCAAAAAAAAAAAATGTTAGGTTTTATTACACGCTGGTAATATTCCATAAGTACGATAGAGCCCTTCCTTTTGTGACTAATATAAGCTAAGTGTCAAGTTTTTATCCCCTTTTTTTAAATTCTTTATTTTGAATTCTGATTAAGTTTCATCTCAAACCAAACTAATTAAAACAGAATCTCTTGAGTAACAGCCAGACATAGATTTTTTTTTTTTTTTAATTCCCCAGGAAATTCTAATTAGCAACCAAGATTGACATCTACTTATCTAGAACAGTGATTCCCAACCAGGGTCAATTTTTCTCCCCAGGGACATTTGGCAGTAAGTGACAACTTATCTGAATGTCACAACTGGAGATGGAGGGGAGTGCTACCAGCATCTAGTGGATAAAGGCTTGAGACAGCTACCCCTCTGCTGTCTCTAACAATCATCTTAAGAATCTCTAAGAATCAAGCTTAAAATGTCAACGGTGCCGAAAAACTGAAAATCACCAGTTTATTTTTGTAAATACTTGTTATTTATTTTGAGAGAGAGAGAAAGAGAGAGCGTTTGAGTAGCGGAGGGGGAGAGAGAGAATCCTAAGCAGGCTCCACACTGTCAGTGCACAACCCACCGCAGGTTTTGATCCCATGCATCGTGAGATCATAACGTGAGCCGAGATCAAGAGTCGGAGGCCCAAACAACTGAGCCACCCAAGTGCACTGAAAATCACCAGTTTAGAAGCTCAAACTAGCAGGTGACTTGGCAATTATAAAATAGGGCATCTGTTGTCAATAGGGGAAGTACTAATTGCTGCTGGGCATTTAGGGGTGCATGATCCCCGCAGGCTTTTTGGAAGGAGTAAAATCTGGTTGATAGGAATTAGCCATGCTTATGTGTGAGGAGAAGCCCAACAAAGAGGAGTTAAGTATTACAGGCCAGAGGTCAGGGTATCTTGTAGGCCCAAAGGGGGAAGAAAGTAGCAAAAGCAAAGTACAGTGCCACAGAAAAAGGAGTTACTTCGTTGGAAAGAGTAGGTAGGAGTTAACTTATGGATGGTGGCTCTGAAGGACAAAGCAGCTAGAATTAACAATGTGGCCATACTTTTCTTAAACTTACAGTCCAGAAGTCCTTTTGATCTGGGTGATTATGGAGTCAAAAAGGAACCATAGGGATGAACACTTTATCAATAGATTTTCCATTGGCATAAAGAACAATAGAGATCTAGATAGATTTGGGGCTTGATTTTGAAAAGTATCATGTGATGGAGACTTACATTTGAGAAAAATGGACACTGGTATAATGACAGATGAGCGTATGGGGAGAAATGGAGGTGGGAGGAAAGTAACAGGGTAGTTAGGAAGATTTCCATGACAGTCCAGGAAAGAAGTAGTGAGAGGCCAAACCAATCAAGCATTATAAGGAGAGAGACTGATAGGGACAACGGAATTGGAAATTGGGAAGGTGTGTATTTAAAGTGTGGGTTTTTTTTCATTTTATCTATCTATCTATCATCTATCTATCTATCTATCTATCTATCTACCTATCTATCTATCTACCTATCTATCTACCTATCTATCTATCTTCTCAAGTGAGTTAACATAGTCTTGGCTTCAGGAGTAGAACCCAGTGATTCATCACTTACATATAATAAAGTGTTTTTCGTCATTATTTAGTCAAATACAGCTGTACTTGGAAATATTTGAGTAGCAGGTTCACAATTTTGGGTGTGTATCAGCATCATCTCAGAAGCTTGTTCACAGTTCAGATGATCAGGTTCTATCTGAACAGAAGATCATAAAGAACAGCAGAGGTAAGGCCAAGGCAATGTGAATTTGTTAACATAAGCTTCAGGTAGTTTAGAATAAAAAGTTGGGATATAAACCAAATAAAAAGTTTGGGATACAAAGAACCATGTCATGGCTTGACTAATTCAAACACGGAAGAAATGATCAGAAAAAGATGGTCAAAGGAGTGCAATCCAACGTAAACTCTATTTTTGTACTTGTTAATTTAAAAAAAAATGGTTAACATAGAAGATATGATTCAAGAAGATCTAAATTAGTACTCTAATATTCAATCTAGAAAAAATAGTCAAATCCATAAGTACACAGTTTTTTTTAATTTTGGTTGAAGCAAAATTATAGTATGTATATGTAGTGTTTTTATATACACTATGCCATTTTTTGCAATGTGAAAATGAGACGCAGAGGATATATTCATATTAGTTCATATTAAAAGCCACAAAACAGACACGATTTCTTGTTTAAAATCATGTATTTGGATTTTGAATATAAATGCATTTGAAGTGGTTTTTAAAAGCTAATGGCATGAGACAGTTCATTTATGCTTTGTTAATGTACAACACTAACAACGTCCGCAATTTTAAATGCATTAAACTGTGGTTGACTATTTCCCTGTGTACTCATTCCAGCTCTGAAATTTAATTGACGCCCAATAATGTACTACATTTCTGTCTTTTTTTTTCAATTACTCTATTATGTGTATCTAATGGGAAGGCAGATCAAAGTTGTATTTGAACATGACTCCTTGCTTTTGAAAGTAGAATTATATTGTGTTTATGATGGGAGAGACTATCTAAATGGAATAACATTTAGAAAAAATCGCTAGGTTTCTATTATTAAGAATTGAGCTCTGTGAAAATCTCACTCAAAAGAAAAAAAAAACCACTTCACATGTATGATTAGAAGCAAAGAGCAAGATGAAATCCTAAAAATCAATCATTCCCACCCCCTCATTTTTTGAATAAGTTTTTTTTACCTTACAGATAAACTAAGCATCTCTCTAAGGATGCTGATCCTGTTAGTGATAGAATGACAACTGTAATCCACGTCTTCTAAAAATCTTGTAAAACAGGCTTATAAAACTTCTCCTAGGTTAGAAAGGAAGCAGTTAAAGTGTAGAGAAAAAAATGCAAATATCTCCTTTCTTTATTTTAAAAAATCTGCTAGGCATGTTCACATCTGTGAGGATTTGTACCTTTCAGCTTGGTTAGACTGAGACTTTAGTTACAGGAGTGTGCTTCTCTATAAGGCTGTGGATCAGAAGTGACCAAAAGAGATGCAAAGGGAGTAAGTGAAGCCACGGTCATTATTCTCTGAAGGTCATTATGCTTTGATGCACAGACAGAGATGCCGTGTTTCGGTAACTCCCAACGTGCCTACACTCTTTCTGCTCCACACCGAGCTCTTTCTCTGAACACTGGCCTTAATGACTAAGCGTGTCCCTGACAACTGATTAATTAGAGATTACAGAGCATTTGGGGATCAAATTTACATGCCTGGAGTTTTTGATGGGGCCAGTGTTAGATGGACTTATGCATTTAGTTTCAAACTGTGTATGTTTGTGTGGTTTCTTTTTATTTCACATTAATATCTACCTTAGAACAGTTTTCGAATGTTGGTGGTCCACTTGTTGCCAAACGGAGTAGAGTTGCCCTTCTGTTGTGTTTCTCAGCCAGAAATATAAGCCTTTCTGGCCTTTACATCATAAGGATATGTGAGGGTCAAGGCTAGCCTAACTCGTGCTCCTAGCCGTTATATCTTTTCCGATTCCCTTCCCTTCATCAAGTACTCATCCTGCCTATCAATTTTAAAGGTCCGGGTTACAATTTTATCCTGTACAAAATGTGGTAGGCTTTATTGTCAAACAAAAAGAAACAGGGACAGTTCTAACATTGGAGATGGCAGAGATTGCTACTGTCCACTAAAATCGGTCGTCTAATTTTTCATTTATAGCTGGGAACATGGACACACTACAGTTGATGGTGGTTATGTGACTAAGCTATCTCCCATGGAATATGAGCATGAAGGATATGTGCCATCCCTGGTACAAGGTAAGAGCGTGAGTGTGCCTACCCCATACACTCTTTCACCTTCTCTCCTGGCTGGAGTGGAAACTACCACAGCATCCTCTGACACCACCAGTGAGGTAACGCCCAGAGCTTGCATGGGTTTCTGAAGGACAGCGTGATGTCTACCCTCCTCAAACACTCAACTCAGACTTTTATGAGAAAGTGTAATGAATTTCAATATTCTGTTAGCCACTGCCTTGGGGAAACTCTGTTATATAAGTTTAATATGCCCTAATGAAATCAGAAGGTAGAACCCCCGTTTTGGTAGATGACAGAAAGAAGCCTGAATGCAATTATACTGGGTCTGAAGGTCCAAAATATACATTAAAAAAGCTTATGACAATGAAACCTTGTTTTAAGGAAGTATGCTTACATAGAACCAGACAGAAGTATTAAGAAAGGAAAATTTCAGGATGTTTTAAAAATTAGGGATCAAAAACTGTATACAGCTTGCAGGCCAATTCAGGCCCACTGTTTGCTTTTGTAAATAAAGTTTTATTGGAACGTAGCTTTTATTCAGTTATGTATTTTCTGTGGCTACTTTCACACTACAGTGTTGGAGTTGAATAATCATATACAAAGTCTAAAATTTTACTCTCTGTTTCTTTATACAAAAAGTTTGTTGTCTCCTGCTTCAGATGAACTGAGAATTTTGGCTCGGAAAAAGTTTTATCTCTGGAAATTAAAAAGAATAAACTTTAGTAGTAATTAAGGAGTACTTGAAGGTGGTTTTCAAGAAGATCAAAGTTTTGAAAGCCAAGCTAGAGATGTATAAAAGAGAAATATGTACCAGAAGTTCATTGATTTAAAGATGACACTAGAAAGGTATGAAGCAGTTTAGTGGTTACTAGACTAGAGAACGTTGTTGAGTTCCCTCGGACTTGTGTTTCTCAGCAAGAAATATAAGCTTTTTTGGCCTTCGTTTTATAAGGATATACCAGGGACACTATCTCAAGGATAAGAATAAAAGTCACTTCTTCGGAGGAATGAACACAAAATCCAGGAAACTTTTGAAAACCCCTCTAAAGATGGAAAGAGGGGTGCCTTGGTGGCTCAGTCGGTTAAGCATCCAACTTCGGCTCAGGTCATGATCTCATGATCCATGGGTTCAAGCCCTACATCAGGCTCTGTGCTGACAGCTCAGAGCCTGGAGCCTGCTTCAGATTCTGTGTCTCTTTCTCTCTCTGCCCTCCCCCACTCTTGCTCTGTCTTTCTCCCTGTCTCTCAAAAATAAAATATACAGTGAAAAAAAAAGTAAAAGGTGGAAAAAGATTCCATAATAAAATTGAATAGATAAATAGACAAAATAGACAAAAATGCACAGTTTAATGATTTAGCAAAAGCAACATACTATGTAATCACGGAAAGTTGAAAGAGTAAAATATTTCTAGGACCCCAAAAAGCCCCTAACCACTATATTATTTTTATGGTAATTACTTTCTTTTCTTTCTTTATATTTTTCCTCTTCTGCAAGCACTCCTAAGTGTAACAGTATAGTCTTGCCAGTTTTGAGAGATTTTTACAACTGGAATAATGCAGTCTTTTGTTGGTTTGTTTTTGGTTTCTTTTGCTCAATAATATGTGAGAATCATCCATGTGGCTGAATGCAACTGTAGCTAGTTTATTGATGTTTAGGTGTTCATTTATGAATATTTCATGTTATTTTTCATAATAATGTTGATGGGCATTTGGATATTTTCCAGTTTGGGCTATTAAAAATAATGGTGAAATAAACATATTTGGACATATCTTTTGATAATATTTGCCCAAATTGTTAAGTATACAAACTGAATGGAAATCCAGCATCATTAGCTATGTGCATCCAGGAGATATCTAGAATGACATCTTTAGAAGGAAAGTGTATTAGTGCATTAAACTAAAAGTAAAACACAGCAGCATGGAAATAATTCTACTGGAAAATGCGTAAGTCACTTCCCTTGGATCTTACAAATGTCTCCTTTTGTAAGGAAATAATACAAGGTAATTAAATATAAACTTGAATTCAGTTTATCTCCTTACACATTTACATATTTGGAAATAGAATTTAAGTAAAGATGGGTGAAACTACCATCAGAGTTGCCAAAATAACCTATCCAGGATTCTAAAACAGCTGTTCAGAAAGAACCCTACCACCTGCCACTTCTGTAACTTTATCATTGGAACTCATTTCATTGCTTTCATAGAGGTTTCAGATGTCTGTTTTTAGAAATGAGCCCACTTTACTTGGCATAGCCTCACTGTACACATATTACATTATCCACTCTTCTGAGCAGTGAGTATCTCCCCCTTCCCTCTTCCTCAGACTGAATACAATCAGGCTCAACAGAGTAATAGGAACAGAGGAAGAGTAATCCCAAATATTCAAAATGCAGATTATATATCCAGGTTAAATGTTTTGCACTGTTTAAATTCTCTGTTACTGCATACCTCATGAAAGAAAGCCACACAAGGGGAGGTTTAGAGGAAAGAGGGCTCCATATCATTCTCTTCTGGGCCAATCAGTGCTCCCTGCAGTAATACATCATTCATTTAGTACTTAGAGTGTGCCCAATGTTGTGCCTAATGCTCTTGACAATAACCTTACTTAACCTTACAATGTCCTTATGAGCTTGATGTTGTTATAATTGCTCATCTCCTAGATAAGGAAACAGAGACTTACGGATTTTGTGACTCACCCAAGTCCATATAAAATCTGTGTACTTACCCATAATACTGTCACTCTAGTCGGTGCCCTTAACATTCAATTCAGCAACTCTGTCCCTCAGGCTAGATAATCTGTGGATGATTTTCTATAATGGCTTAGTATTTGCCCCTTTCACCTGATAGTCCCATCAAAAACACTTCTAATTATATGGCATGATTTCCTGCTGGGGAAAATACTCTATCCAGGGTGGGAGCTGGGCATCTTGGTGATATGAGAATCTATGTGTGAGAAGAGGCAGGGTAAGAATGAGATGAGAAGAATTTTTAGAAATGCAATTTGATTAAAAAAAAAAAAAAAAGACCAAAAGGATATTCTAAACTGGTCCCCATGGAGATATTCCCCCACTTTAATACCCTTTCCCCTGGCAGATTAGAATCTTAACCCACACTGATAGTGCATTCCTATTTATTTCTATTGTTACCTCTACATTTGATTGTTTTGATCATTCCCTCATGTTCTAAATCTCACTCCCAGAAGCAAAACAATATACACATCGCTTTACCAAAAATCTCTGTTGAAATCCTTATTTCTGCAAGAATAGTGCAGGGATAGAATCCCAGAGAAGTTCATGGGGGCCAAGCCAGATCAGCATGGGGTATAACTTTTATTATTTATTGACTGCTAGACCCCAAAATACATATGAAAACACAGAAGATATAAGAATACGACTTCCAGGATACAGAGAAGAGGCCAGGAAAGAGATCACTACTATTAAATATGCTCCATACTTGGTGAATTACCTTCACAATTATTACATAAACCTAATAATACTATACTCTATGGGTTAAATCATAAATAAGTTTTTGATTGAAGTTCTCATTGTTATTTATTATTTTTTGAGAGGATGATGATAGGAAGTTTAATGTTGCTAACGGTTGGACCATCAAAACAATAGCAAATTCAGAATGGAATTAACTTCTTTGGATACAACTGAGTTTGGTTACAACTAAATAGTTCTAGTTAGATGCAGGGCAGCATACCATAATGGTAGCACAATGGCTCTGGAATCAAGCATGCCTGCTCAAATCCACATTTTTAATCCATATTGATTAATAAATGTGTGTCCTTAAATGAATTACTTAATTGTCCTGGCTCTCAGTTACTACATATTCAAAATGGGTACTGTACGAATATGACCTCATTGCATTTGTAACACTAGGGAGCAACATATGAAAGGTACTTCACACAGCATCTGACATATGATAAGAGCTCAAGAAAATTAGACTGTCAACATCAACTTGGATAGGATATGTAACAGAGCTGTGACTTATCCCATGTAATCACACAGAATTGCATATGTCCACTTTCTGCAAAGTGGAAAGACGGAATTAACAAATGATGGGAAGTTTCAAGGTCAATAAGCCTTTGTAAGCCACTCCGTGCTATTAGTTGCTTTTGCTATAAATAAAGCAACTTATGGATAGAAATGAAAATTGTATCAAATGGCCTGAAAGCAGCAATAATTCAATAAAAAAATAAAAAGTGAGGCTGAGTAGTTTATAATTATCAGTTACTAAGTTAAAACTCATTACATTCAAGGGCCTCAGGGGAAATTATTTCAGATTAGGAAAGGACCATAAAACTCTTGGAGAGGGAGAAAGATAAAATTAAGATAAGCAATTACATAAAGGTTTTTCCATTTTCATTCTGGTTCTTCTGGTCTATGTAATCATTTTGTATTATTGGATTCGCATTAATTCTATTCCCAAATAAGTCACCCTGAGAAGCTTACTGAGTTATTTCTAGTGTTAAATGAATAGAGACTTTGAAGTATTGTCAAGAAAAACTTCAATTTTCTTTTAAATATGACCTTAACAATTATTGAGTCCCCCTTAAACACTAAAGATTCAAAAGCTATAAACGAAAGGCAATAAAAGCAGACATGATTTGAGACCATCTTAAAATGATCCACAATCTGAATGCGAACTAGAAACTTCACACTGTTTAATGTTTAAAAACAATGAAATATGTTTTTATTTCCATTGTTTAAAGAAATGAACAAGTTTAATCATACTATAAAATTTTACTTTCAATGTGGAAGATTTCTACCCTATCTGTGTGATGAAGGTGGTCTTCCTAAAGCCAGATTCATGCACTTTTAGTCAAAATATCAACTTTTAGCCAAAGTTTCTTTGTCAATAAGGAGTTTCAGAATAGAATTGAAATGGACTAGAGAATAAAACAAGGTCAGAAAATCTATTTGATTTATGTTGTAAGTCTCAATGTCAGAATTTTCTAGGCCATAATCAGATTATACTTGTACATTTCAATGGTAATTCCATCAAATGAAATTGAGAAGGTGGCCTATTGATCTTCAATGCCCATGCCATTGTTCCATTTTTATTTTGTAAATACCTCATATGGCATAACATGAGGTATGTACATAAAACCTGGGTTTTGCGTATCCTGTTATTTTTTTAAAATCTTTATTAGAACTAGTATCTCTTATCTGAATGCCATTTAATGTCTTATAATTTTAAACAATTATGCTTTTCATAAGTCTTTTAAATTCACATTGCTATGAATATGAATATGAATATGACTTTTAAATTCACATTGCTATGAATATGGAAAACTCTAGGATAAGGACTTAGAGGTAAAGTTAAGGTCTAAATGTTCTCTTTCGTAAGTTCTTAGCTTTAAGTCTACCATACTGTAAATGCCTTAATGTAGATGATAAAGGCTATAAAAAATTCAGAAAGAACTGCATTGAATTATATAATTAATTAATTAATTAATTAATTTGGGGGAGGGCAAGAGAGAGAGAAAGAGAGAGAGAGACCATGAGCAGTCAAGGGGCAGAAAGAGAGGGAGAAAGAGGGGATCCCAACCTCCATGCTCAGCGTGGAGCCTGACTCGGGACTCCTGCTCACAACCGTGAGATCATGACCTGAGCTGAAGTCAAGAGTAGGATGCTTAACCAACTGAGCCACCCAGGCCCCATTCTTAATTTATTTTTAAGATTTAGTAGTTAACCACTAAACTTCATGATACCAAAGATCTGCATGACATCTTAAAAGGAGTATCTCTAACCTTTGCTTGGAATAGTATCTAACCCAGAGTGAGACTTTCACCACGTCTGGTGTGTGAAGGAATGAATTCTGCAAGTACCACTTAAAACATGATTAAGCTGATTTATTTGGTGATATGCATAAACCACAAACAGCAACAAATTTTAATAAATCAGTATAATTTATTATATGTATCAGTATCCCTCTGTCTGTATAGTCTCAGTTCCCAATATCTGAAGGTGAATTATCTATTTTACTGATGATGCCCAAGATAGCTGGACCCAGGTGATTCACATATGTCAGTTCTTCTCTGTTACAGGGGTCCAGGAATATCAGAGAGCCTCAGAACAGATTCTTGTTCACCTGATTCTTGTTTTTTTCTTTCTCTTCTTTTTCTCTTCCTATGGCAAGATTATGTACAGAAAAGACTTTCGTCTACCTAGACTCTCACACATCCTGTGCACTCCATATATAATTGGTTGACTGGTTGATAGGATAGTTCCCCTGTTCGTAAACATCTTCCCTCTGCTTGCTGGAATCTCAATTCCAGAGTCATCTGACTAAAAGAGAAAAAAGATAACTAACTTGTCCTAGCAAGTATAGGAGAGAAAGAGATACCCTTCATAAAATCTCCAACAAGTCTAATCCACAAAAGTACTGAGAACTCAGCCAAAATAACAAAGATTCTTTGTGGTAAGACTTTGTTGAAATCTAGGTACTTCCAGATAAATAAATACACTTTCAAACTCTTTTGTCTCCTAGGTTTATCCTGAACCAGGATGACAGGACTCAAGTTTATTGTTGTTGTTGTTGTTTTTCTGTTCATTTTCAAAATATAACCTTTCAATCACAACAGGAGGGGCAAAGTGGCCAGCTACTCCTTGCACTGTAAAGGTATTACGTGCTGTGATAACAAGTTCTATCTGTATTTGAAAGATGACTCAAATTGAGCTTTTGGAAAGAAGCAAGAACCTACTGAAGTATTGACTATTTCTGACAAGGAAAGAAACGAATAACCATTTCCAGGAAATTTTTTTAGTATATGTGCTGCCGAAGCAGGCACTCCAGGAAGTTGATCCCAAGTGCATATTCATTAGGAGATGAAAGTGATGGGTGACCCCCTGTATGGTACGACAGGAGGCTGGACAAAAACCCTGCAGGGGTTTTCCAATACTCAGAAGGCCCAGGGAACAGGAGAGGTATTTGAGATGGAGGTAAAAATTCAGCTATATTTGCAGCACCTATCAAAAGCAGTAATAAAATAGAATTAATAATAATAATAGAAGTAAAATATTATAATATACAGCATTGTAATGAACTTTAGTGAATCATTACGTTGTCTCTGGGGAGATGTATACCTCAAATGTTTACAAACTAATGAAAGTACCTATATTTATCTTTTCTAATACCTGCACTGGAGAAATCTATGTTCAGAGGAGAGAGAATGATATTTTTTTTTGGAACTGTTTCACTCTGATTTGGGATTTTTGTCTTATTTTATCAGTTTTGATACTGAAAAGCTGTTTGGGGTGAGAAGGGCAAGGAATTAAGACTCAGAAAAAGCACCAGTGACAAACCACTCCAGCTTAAAAATTTTACCAGATCAATTTTATCCTTTCTTCTGAGAGTTGTCGGGTATCTAAATTTTATGAGGTCTGACTTTTCGATTCCCTTTTGCTTAACTGTGTTGTGTGTCCTTTTGGGCTCTGGAAGTGAAGTCTGAGATGAAGTTGAGTATACAGAATGCCCATTAGTGAGTGCTCTTGCTATGAACACCTATGAAAGGGAATGGAAGAACAGTGCAAACACTTGGTTGGAATTGATTTATTTGTAAGCATGGATACTCCTGGGGTCTCTAGAAGTCTGAAAGTAGAGGAGGAGTATTTTGTGAACTCATGTAGACAAGAGCTTAGGGTACCTGGGTTATAGTGTAATTTGACTTATTTGTGCCCAAATCCTGAAGAGAATGAGTGAAGAAAGATACAATGTTGGTTTTATCTTCAAAGTAACTTTTTAATCTAATCAAGTCTTGTGATTGCTACCATTCAATCCCAGCCACTAATGGTCCAAACCCCAGACTATTCCAGAAGCCCACTAGTATGCTCGTTCCTTTCACTCCTGCTCCTCTGGAGTCTATTATCCGGATTGCAACAGAGTGACCCTCTTAAAATATAAATCATAAAAGGAGAGTACTCTCCTACCCCTCCATGGTTTCCCATCACACTGAAAATCTAAATCCTTAGCATCTTCCAACCTCATTTTCTAACATCCCTTCTCTGTCACTGTACTCCAGTTACAGTAGTCTCATTGATTGTAGCAGGTGGGCTGGGTTAGCACTCAGCACCCATTCCTACTTTCCTCTACTGTCCTTAGCACGGGTTTCACGACTGTCTAGAAGTAATAGTGGTAGTGATGGTTTTATCTCTGACTCCCAACAGGTTCTCATCTGTGACTACTCTTTAGCTCCCATTCATCAGTGGGATTATTTATTTGTTGATACCCTGTTGCATCCCCACTTGTGTATAATGAACATAACGGAGGCACATTGATTCATCTTTAAATTGTAGATCACTTAACCGTATGGAGAGATCACGGACTTTCAGCAGGATACAGCGACTACACAGGAATTTGGGTCATCTCCTTTGGGGAAGGGGGACAACTACGTTGCACGTGTGGGGAAAAAGTTGTGCATAAAAATTTGGCGAGCAGAGGTAAAGCATGGTTGAGAGAGCTAGCTGCCCACCAGAAATTTGTATTTGTCTTTCCACTGGGTGGAGTTGTTGCTGCTTACTGATTGCCCAGTCAGGTAGAGCATTTCAAAAATTTTGTCTAGCCAGGTCAAGCCAGTGACTGATTTTAACCAAGAGGATATGGGAGAAATAGAAATTACAGCATGCAGTTGCAAGTCCATATAAATCTCTACATTAATACACTTTCATGCTCGTTTTTACTTCTAACTGGTTAGCATGAAGATTACCTCAAGAATAACCCAAGCAGCGACCAACACAGAAGCTATTTGTTGAAGGGAGAAGAGCCTCTATCTCCCTGGATCTCTAAAGAACTCATGAAATAGGACCACTCCCCCCCCCCCCCCCCACCGCCCCGCCTCAACCACCAGCTAATAAACCTGCCCAGTACTATCACAGGTGCAAAACTTAAACATCTATTTGTTGAAGCCACTCTACAGTTTTTGGTTAATTGGCCACTCTATCTATTGTTATAGTAGCAAACTATTAATAGCCTAACATCCCACAAATGATCAGCACTGCTCCAAGCTAATGCAACCCCCTGCCCCTAACAAGCTGGAATCTGACTACAGTTATCCCTTTCAGGAGAGTTGCATTGGGTATAGAAGCCCCTTTGGCAAGTCCAGACAAGATGTCTGGTTATCTCAAAGTATACCCAAGAAAATCACAGAAACTCAAAGCATGGTATATCAGTCCTGATCTTTAGCTAATCCCATTGTCCAACCTTAACTTATAGTCTGATTTCAATGAAAAGAGAAGAGAGACTCCTACTTTTATATATACTATGAAGGTGTTTATGGTCAACCTTGATCAATAACAAAATGAGTGGATGAATATTGTACATGTCATCTAACCAAAGGGTCCTTTTAGAAGCTTAGATTTTAGAGTTAGATGAAACTTTAGTGACCATATGGTTCGTTTCACAGTTAAAAATACTGAAGCCCAGAGGTAAAATAACTTTTTAAGGTCATTGAGCTAGTAATTACCACACTGTCTAACATTAGAAGCAATGTCCTGGAAAACTCTGCTGTAAATTGATCTCTGCAATGTTCCCTTATATTAATATCAACTTAGCAAAATAAGTTATCAAGAACTCTAAATGGCCCTAATAACAATGGGGTGGCTGGATCCCCGAACTCAATTCAGAGGATATCCTGGTCTGTGTCATCCAGGAAGATAAAGTTCTTGATATAGCTTTAGCAGTCCCAAGTAAACTATAATTCTAGTCCCTAACTCTTCAAATATTCATGTTTCATGGGATGTGATTTATTTACAAAAGCACCAGAGACCTAAATTGTTTAAAATCACTACACAAGGAGAACATAGATAGCAATGTGATCAAAATGTCCAGCACAGTGTTGGCATACAGTAAACATTCAATTTATATTGTTGTAATAACTGTTGAAGGAAAAATAAGGCCACAAAACTTGATTCAGGAGCCTTGTAAGGGCATCCGAATGGCTCAGTTGGTTGAGCATCTGACTCTTGAGGGATCAAGCCGATCCCTCTTCCCGATCTCTCTCTCTCTCTCTCTCTCTCTCTCTCTCTGTTTCTCCTGCCACTCTTGCACTCTCTCTCATGCTCTCTCTCTCTGTAAAAAAATTAAATTAAATTTAAAAATATATGCAGAGGGCTTGTAAATATAAGCTGATCTCAACTCTGTAAGAATACTGACCCATACACCCCTAAGACAAAGGGAATGCCATGAAAAGAGACAACCCTTCTCCAAGACAAAACAATACATATTTTTTTTCAAGTTAAGAAACATTAAAGGCCCTTTAGAAGGTTATTCATTTTGTGGGCTCACATTAAATCTCCTATAATCATGAGGAATGCATAAATCTCCACACCTAAAATTTTTATTTTCTCTTCTTTCGACAGTCCAGATTTCCCAGGGGAATTAAATTCTGCAAATTCACGAGAAAATTCTGAAAACAACCCCAAATGTGATTTGTTTTGCTGCTCAAAGTTTTCCATTTTCAGTTTTATTATTAGGTTTTCCAAATGCCTCGTGATTTCTTTCTGACATACTAACACTTTCGTAATCAAACCCACCAGCATATTTCTCACTTGGTGCCGCCACTGTAAGCTGGGAGTGAAGTTAAACCCTGCATGAAGACTAATGTGCAGAGTTTCATGTGAGGGGCAAGGAGAGGGAGAGGATGACCAGATACCTTCACTGACATGATGATAGTCCCTAAATAAACAGCGTGATCTCCCACTGCCACAAGCACACTCAAAAATTCAGAGAATACAGAGAAAGGCGGGATGTCCCTGACGCCATAGTCTTGTATTTAGCGATTTCTTCACGCATGGGAAATTTAGATACATCCCCAAATGCTGACAATAATGGCAAGGTGGAAAGACATCCAAGAGGAGGCAGTTTGTTGGTTTCAATGTGTAAGTCTGTAGAGTTAGCCCTTGGGTGGCTCTAAAGAAGAACGCACACCATCGAGGCAAAAATATACATGGCACTTTTGCTCACTTCTGTTTGCTGTTTGATATACGGTCAGGTCTTTGGCCTTGAAACTGTGTTTTTCAATGCCTGTGAGCTGCATGTTTTGGAAATTTCCAAAATATTTTTTTTTAATTTTTTTTTAACGTTTATTTATTTTTGAGACAGAGAGAGACAGAGCATGAATGGGGGAGGGTCAGAGAGAGGGAGACACAGAATCGGAAGCAGGCTCCAGGCTCTGAGCTGTCAGCACAGAGCCCGAAGCGGGACTCGAACTCACGGACCGCGAGATCATGACCTGAGCCGAAGTCGGATGCTTAACCGACCGAGCCACCCAGGTGCCCCCAAAATATTTTTAATCAGTTTTCTGAAAATCATTTTAGATAACCACATAAATCAAAATAAAGAACTGGCTTCACAGAAGTCCATGTCTATCAGACTTAGCCTCTGACATATTCAAGGCTATCAGTTTTAATACTTGAGGAAACGTGGCTGGATTCCTTTTGGTTGTGAAGCAGAATATATAGTCAATACACAGTCTAATATACTCAAGAGCTAACAAGCAGAAAAAAGTTAAGTGAACTATACCATTGGTAGAATAATAAATGGTGAGCCACTTTCTCATTATTATTATTATTTTTGCCTTAACTGGAAAATACCACTGCTGTTCAGGGAAGAAGGGAAAGCTGTGTATATTTTACTTTTTAATTATACATGAAATATATAACTCTAGTAAAATTGCCAAAGTACTATGTTTTTGACGTCTCATGAAAATCCTTCCTTTGTATTTATGACCTGACTAAAAAAAAATCTGTAACAACCTTTATGTTTAAAAAAAGGACGAAATCATAGAAATAGCTGACCTCAAACATTGATATCTTTCCTACTCCCTCCCTTTTTCTTTCTTTCTCCTTTTCTTTCTTTTTTCTTTTTCTTTCTTTCTTTCTTTCTTTCTTTCTTTCTTTCTCTTTCTTTTCTTTCCTTCCTTCCTTCCTTTCCTCCTTTCTTCCTTTTTCTGATTAGGAACCACTAGAATAAAGTGGGGTTATGTTTAGGCAAGCTTCAGTTAGGGAAATACATAAAATGTAAATCAGCAGCAGAGGGAGAATTACAGTTGCCAAATCTAGCAAAACCCCATTAAAAACCGTCTAAGTCTCTCTTTTCTCTCCTGAGGTGGTATTTATCAGAGCATGATCTCATCCTCTGTCTTCTTCCTCTGAGTTTCTTAAAACAGCACCTGGTTGCTGTCACACTAGTTCTTATTTCCAAGACTGGGGATTTTCTTTCTCATATGGATTATTTCAGCCTTCTCTTTTGACTTTTTAAATTCAAAGGGTTGACCCATTCGGAAGCCCAGAACTGAGCAGGGAACAGCATCCTTTTCAGAAGGCAAGGGCAGGCGAAGGCTATGTTTAGACCCCTACCCAGCTCCCACACATAGCTCTGCTTTGTAGCTTCTCACCATACAAGCAAAGACTTTGAAATTAGTCAAACAAGGATCTAATCTTCTGCTGCTGCAATTGCCTAACTTGTTCAATTTAGGTTTTAGCTGTCTCTGTTTTAATTTATAAAATAGGTGGCAACAGATATAAAATTAAACAACTTCTAGCATATTTAAGTCACTCTAAATATTCTTTGTCCTCTTTGGTAACAAAAAGGCGGACATTCTTCTCATCGATTTGCACTCTATTAAAAAATCTTACAAGGGATCCTGAAATAATCCTGAAATAATTATATGATTAACTACTATCCGTTTAATGACATAAGACAAGCCTACTTGAGCCCTCAAAGCAGCTTTTGAAATATTACTACATTCCGAAATTGAAGTTCATGAACTTTGTGTGAGAGTACGTAAGACACTATCTTGCTGAACCTCTATTTTTCGTCTCTCATGGGGTATGAGAGGGGTTGGCATTGGCTGGAGAAAGTAAAATTGCTTCCATAAAAGGTGGCATGCCCTGGAGTAAAACAATGAAGGAATCGGAAAAGCCGACGTTCTCATAAGAATTATTTTAAAACTCTCCCAGCTAGAATCCAGCAGATAATCTACAGCAGGCTGTGCTGGGCCATGTGTTATGTGGCAGTGGGGCAAAGACTGCCCCAGCCAGTCATGCGCTGGAACCAAGAACTGATTTGGGAGGTTTGTTAAACTTTTGGCAACCTGAGGGGCACCTGGGTGGCTCAGTCAGGTAAGCGTCCAACTTCAGCTCAGGTCACGATCTCATGGTTCATTGGTTCGAGCTCTGCGTGGGGCTCTGTGCTGACAGCTCAGAGCCTGGAACCTGCTTCGGATTCTGCGTCTCCATCTCTTTGTGTCCCTTCCACCCTTGCACTCTGTCTCTGTCTCTCTCTCAAAAATAAATAAACGTTAAAAAAAAAAAAAACCTTTGGTAACTCGAAATCAGTGATGGTGGGCGTATTTACACCAATAAAATAGGAATATGATACAAATCAGGGTTCTCACACTCCAGAACAGGTTTATCAGAACACCAGAAATCCCTCAAAAATCTTAGTCTTGTAGATGGTCCAACAGACTCAGATCAATTCAGTATAGCAAATGCTAAGATAAAAGACCCACTAGACAAGCATAGAGATAGGGTAAAATTTAATCCTGTTTTCCACTTTGATATCAATACCTATGTGTGCCTTAGTTGACATTCTTTGAAAAGCAAATGCTTCTGGAATTTTCTGTTATTCCATTTTAATCTGTGGTAAGCAGATCTGACATCAAACTAACACAGCAGCTGTGTTAAACTAAACGCCTTTTGAAAAATAAAATAAATTAAACCGTTTAAATAAATGGAAAATCTTTTCTCATTCTCAGTGCTACTGCAAGGTATTACAATAACGAAGCTTGCTGTATGTATGCACACCTGAACTTATACACCCAAATGCGGTTTGCCAAACGTGGGTGGCTCTCGAATTCTCTTCGTTGTTAATAGTACCATCCGCTATCAGAGTGGATTACCCATGCTTCCTTACATAGTCATCCCCTTCTCTTTTATCAGCAGAGAGCGATTCCAGCCACCCTCTTGAGTCCTAGGTCCCTCTTTTTGCCTTGCTTTTGAGCTAACTGTATTGGTGCAGAGGGAGGAGACCTACAAAGAAGGAACGGTAACGAGCGGGGCAGGAGAAAGGATGCCTTCCCTCTGCTGCATTTTTTGTGCCCAGATCCCCTCCTTGCTGTAAACTCTGCACTAACTTACAAAGATCGTGGTGAGAAGTGTGTTGAGAAGTATTCTGCAGGGAAGTTACAGGAAGGAGAGAGGAATTGTCTTCCAAGCCAGAGTCGCAAGTAAAAGTAACAGGTTCCTGCCATCTTTCTTCAGTGTCTTGAATGTAATGCGATGAGAAATTTGGTTACAGTGGGTAGGATCTGGGGGCCTACCTCTTTCAAGCAGCTAATGAACTAGTTGGACTTAGTTGGCCAAAGAACCTTACCACTATATACGTTTCTACTAAATGCGAAGAGGTTGTTTGAATAAGGAATCAGTGTTTTTATGTAGGAGACTAGCTCAAGCCATTTGGGGATTCTTTTTTCTACAGTTATTCCAAAAAACTATGCTCTTCCTCACAATGTATTTACAGTGTCTCTCTTGGATTGTCTCCTGGGTCTGTCATAACTTTCATAAGAAGATTAGCTTCATTATTTCATTCACACCTCATTTTTTAAACACACTCGTGCATACACAAGTTGTATTAACCAGCTTCTTCACTCATTATTTGCTTATCTTTTACTCTTTGTGATAAGTGTTTGCCCTCTCAAAGAGTAAAAACTTTCCATTGTTTAGCATTATGCATTTTAAGGGCAAGGATGATTAGTTACTTCATTTTGGTATCTACAATGTTTAATATTTACTGTGCTTAATAATACATGTCAGAGGAAGGAAAGAAGGAAGGAAGGAAGGAAGGAAGGAAGGAAGGAAGGAAGGAAGGAAGAAGGAGAGAAGGAAGAAGGAAAGAGACATAGGTTATGAAATTTTTAATAAAAAAGGAATGAGAGTTGAGTGCCATTCCCATTCTAACTTATCATGCAAAACACGTAAGGTAGTATTTTTAAAATCCTAAATTCTACTTCGAACCCATCAAAATAGTGTCTCCAACAAGTGAAGATTGGAAAACTTAATATTTCAAAGTCTCTCCGGGTGATTCTGATACCAGATATTTTGGGAACCAGCACTGTTTTAATCAATGCTGACATCATTGTCTTAAGCATATACATACATCACCTAAAACAGTTGTTGATTCAACAAGAAAGACCTTCTTTCTGGGCTCCAGGGATGAACAAGGCAAAGCCCCAGATGTCAAGGAGTTACATTTTGTTTAAAATAAGGTAGTTGGGAAAGGCCATTTTGAGATGACATTTAAGTATATACTCGAATGAAATTACTAAATCATCCATCAATCAATATAATTAACAATGTCCTAATTCTTGTAGGGTAAAATGGCTTGCATGAAAGAGTTTTACAAAACATGTTCTTTTGAGGATATAGTTTTGCTGTCATGATATGTTTTTGAAAACTGCATGAACCATTTTATTCTACCAGAAGAGATTTGATTTATTTCAGATAAACATGTATTCAGTGACAAGGCCACTTTTAAAGCAAAGATTATTTTTAAAAGCCTATCAAAAAATGAAAACTACAAGTCCCTAGACTTTCAACTATGTTTCTATGACTAAAATGATAAAACAAAAATAGCTCAAGCTCTAAAATTATATTGTATGAAATTATGGATGCACAAGAATCAGTTTCCTCTGAGCTTTGATAATTACATTTTAAATAGAGTACTGACATGCTGTAATTATAATATTAAAATGCTAAGATAATCAAATGCTCAAAAGGGGTATTCTGAGCTTCTAAAAGATTTTGTAAATGTCATTAAAATTTCTACTGTATTTCAATTACATCACAGGAAGACTATTATTATGTGTATGTTTCAGTTCACATCTAACTGGCAATCTTTTTGACACAGATAAAATTATTGCTTTTGTATCTATTTAATAACATTGATTAAAAAAACTTTTTACTCTACGCAGTGCACTTAATTTTTCCTGGCAGCAGAAACAAACAAACAAAACAAAATCCTTTACTTTCACTATTTCTTCTCTCCTCCCATTTCAGAGTTATCTCCCCTCTTTTCCAAAGCCAATCAAATCCTCCTGCTTTGTTCATGTCCTTCTCCTCTCCTACATTCTCCGAGATACCACTCCATTAAGTGCCTCTTTCTCTTGCAGTTTTGGCTTCTTTTAAATTGGATATCTTCTAATACATAGTATCTTGGAGCACCTGAGTGACTCAGTCAGTTAAGCATCCCACTCTTGATTTTGGCTCAGGTAAGGATCTCACAGTCGGTGAGTTCGAGCCCCACCGAGAGCTTTGTGCTGATAGTGCAGAGCCTGCTTGGGCTTTCCCTCTTTCTCTGTTCCTTCCCCACTTGTGCTCTCTCTCGTTCTCTCTCAAAATAAATAAAGAAAGAAAAACTTAATAAAGTGCATAGTAGCTCCATATTAAAATTATAAGTAAATTAAGAATATGACATTGTTAAGGATCCTGCAGCTGTTAGAATTATCATCACCTCTCTGTTCATCATGTCATCAAGTTTTTTGGAAAGACCGACTGCATCCTGTGCTCAGTATTGTGTGTCTCTCATTCTCTCTTCAGTCTTGTTTCTATCCCCTTTACTCCACCAAATGATTGTCTTATAGGTCACCAGTGCCCTGAGCCACTAGGAACCCATGGGTCTTGTCTATGTTTTGACCTTAATAACACCTTGTTCTTCAAATTTCCTTCCCTAAGGTAGCAAATACATTCCTTGCTTCGTTTCCCACCCCTCTGCTCCATCTCGATCTTTACTGTTCTCTCTTCATCAATCAAAAATTCCTTTTCTTTGTCCATTTTAATATAGCTTTCCCCAATGTTCTAGTATCAGCTTCTCTGAACTCTCTTATTGATTGATTCCATTTACTACTTTCATTAATTCAGATTTAAAGTGCTCATTACTATTATTAAAGTTTTATCACTATCATTTAATGATACATATGTTTCTTGCCCTCAGGGATAGCTAAGTATGCATGGACATGGGAGTTGGAACAGACAGGGATATAGCTTATGGTTTGCAATGCTGTGCCATGAGTGTGTTACTGTCTTCGAGGAAAAATATAATGATGGTACCAAGGGAGAAATGGCGAAAGATCCTTCTGTCAATGAGACTTGCCAAAGGAGGTCACTGTTGATCTGGACCATGAAGAAAAAATACAGCACTTGTCAAGATAGATGAAGAAAAAGTGATCATTCCTGGCAGAAGGAATAATGTATATGAAAATTTAAACTATGAATTCTGTGATAATAATATTTCACTTTACTTTTCCAGTCATATTTCTTCCCTAGGCTTCCCAGTTGCCTTTCTGCAATCTGATAGACATCTCCAACAAGAGAGCTAGGCAGGTTTTCAAAATGAACACTTTCTCTGCCCTCTCTCCTACCTTCTTCTCTACATCTGCTTTCAGTTACTGACAAGCTCGGTCTCTCAATCATCTAGTAAGTTTTGGACATAGCTTGAACTCCATCTCACCCTCTCTCTACAATGAGTTATCCATTATTATGAAATTTTCATCTTCATGTTTTGTCCATCTATTCATTCCTTTCCTTTCCTTTCAAACTACATGTATCTGTTCACTTGTTCATTTACTTAGAGAGTACTTACAGAATGTCTTTGTTGGTACTCCTAAGGTAGCTTTCTAGAATTACAGTGAGGAACCAACCGAGAAAATTGCCTGCTGTCATGACTTTTCATTTCATAATAATCAAGGGAACAACTACAGGTATGGGTACATGCTGGGCAGAAATATCACTTCTTAAGCACAGTTTTCTTAGATAGGTTGACCAGAGAAAGCAAAATGACAAGAATGACAAGAACAGAAGGAGGAACACCATGGAAGTTGATTTATGACATGCAGGCTAGTAAGCATCTTTAAGTATGTATCTATGTGTGCCTAGCAGCACTGTACAAGGCTCTGAGTATGCCATCGTGAGAAGGATACATACAGAAATCATGGAGCTATCACAGATGGTGACTATGTTGTTCCTCCCCGTTATTCCTCTTTGATATTCTCCCACCCGTGTCAACTTTCTTTCCCAAGAAAGAAGTCTTGATGTTTAGCAGATGCTGAAAATGTAGAGGAAATTTACACACTCACTTTAAACAGCAGAGGATTTGATAAATATATAGTTCCTTTGATTATCTATGGATAAAATGCAAGATGAAAATATGTCATTGTTAGATGGGAACACTAATGTCATAGACGTTCATTACTTTTTTTTCAACCAAAGAATCAAAGTCCCAGAAGACCAGTCTAGCTTGCAAAATGCTGAGAAAATATTTCATTACATGAATTCTGACAAGTGATCCCACAAAAATAGCATTGACCATAAACTTTACAAAAAGTTTTTTGGAAAACAAAGTACATTTTATGAAAATTTATATAAAGAAAATAAACCCCTTCTCCATATGTGAAATCTTGGATAATTCCTTCCCACGTCAATTTCTTCCTCTCTCCATACTAATCCACCCATTTTGTAATGCAGAGCAGAACCATTCGTAGAAAAGACGGAGAGAGTGAATGTGTGGCATTCCTCTTAACTTTAGACCTCATTTTTTCTTTAAAGCTTTATCCAGTGTTCTTCTTCTTCTTCTTCTTTTTTCTTATTATTTTAGAGTCTTGGCATTTGGGACCTAGACAACTAATCTGAATAAGTTCTACAGACAAAGGAATTTCTGATACCTTGACAACAAATATGGGGGTTTGAGCCACTACTTTCTTGAATATTAATTGTCCATGTGCAAGACAAATGTCAAACTTGCATACATTTCATGCAAAGACTGTGGTAAAAGAGCTGAACTCTAGCTATGGAATCATACTGTAATCATAAAAAAAGCCTTTAAAACGTTCATAAGGAAACACAAGTTATTTTTGAAAGGTATGGGTAAAATACACAGAATGTTGAGGCCTTTAAGAGGATTTAAGGAGTGAAATGACAGGAGGTCAGACTCAGTCAGGTGTGGAATATCCAAGAGCTTTAAAGCTTCTGCTTTAAGAAAAGAACAGATACAACTCATCCCAATTCCATTTGAGCATCCTCCTTTTAAAGTTGCCCCAGCAGAGAGCCACTTTTTATCTGGCCAGGAGCCTGAAGAAAATCATCAGGGTCTGCTAGGAGGCTTGCACCTCAGGGCCCACTTTGCTCCCCTTGTCCTCCAGACTGTTACCCCCTGCGTCCACACCTGAAGAAGGAGGGGTACCTTTGACACTTTGCTATAGATATATAGATATAAATATGTAGATATTATAATTCCTATAATATCTAGCTGATGCCCTTATACATGAGGTTAAGAAGCCCAGCCCAAGTGTGTTTCAGAACCACTCTTACCCGAGGATCCTAGTTCCCATCTGTCTGGAGCGGATTACAAATATTCTTATCTGGACATCTGAGAGGGCAGAATCCATAGTGGCCAAATAAACAACCATACGTTTTAATCCAGAATTGAAATGGTCACTAGAGATTACTTGGGCCAAGTCCTTATTTTGTAAATGAGACAACAGAGGCCTAAAGTAGTAAATGATTCATTCTATACCACACAGTCAGTAAATCACATTTTAGAATTCGACCCTTTAGAGCCTGTTCCATTGCATCACACTGTCTGCCACATTTTTCCTGTAAACAAACTATCAGAGCAGATTCATTTCTGAAATAAAACCCTTCCGCTGGCAACATTTTAAGGAACGTGAAAACATTTCAATAATCCAACACCACTAAAGCCCTCTGTATCATCGCCTTATTTACACAAGAGCAGTGGCCAATAAAGAACAATCCCTTGCTGCTGGACTTTATTTGTAACTCGACTAGAACATTTATCATGCTGTACGTAATAATCTTTCTATTTTCCCACATTTGGCTGCTAGTTTAGCAAGGGCGGGTCTTATTAACTCATAAATCCTTAATGCCTAACACAACGGCAGGTGCATATGTGACATTCATACACGTGTGGTGCATAAATGAATGCATGGTTACCTATACGAAGGCATGAAAAGTCTGAGAAACAAAAGTGTGTATGGCGATAGACCCATGTGACGAGGAGCAGTCAAAGCTAGTCTTACGTACTTGCATTCGATGCACCGAGATACAATGAGGTTTTGAAATAATGCGGAGACTTGAAGAAAGCAGTGCTTGAGAACAACTCTGGCAGTCGTTTGCAAAGTGGTTGAGAAGATGTCGTGTCAGGAAGGCTACGCGGCTCAAACTCTTCTAGAATACATGCAGTCTGGAGAGGGGGATTAGAAAGATACAAAATAAGCAGGCCTAAAAATGCTGTGGTTGCACAGTACATGAAAATGTCAAAGTACTAAGAACCATTTTTTGACTCACATCTTTCAAAACACAACTCAGAAATCACTTCCTCACAGAAGCAATCTGTGGTCTCAGGCAGCGTGGCTCCACTGGTGTCCCAGAAATCAGTTCCAGCTATGCCTAGCGCCTCAGCCCTCAGATCACCTGAACAGCCAAGGGGAGACAGAGACCTATGACCAGTTACTTCGGGCTGCAAGGAGCCTTGGCCATTTACTCCTATGCGCTATACAAATAACCTCATTTCTATGAGCGCATGACATGAAAAATTTCAAAAGCGCTATTATTTTCCACTATGTTGTCTTTTAACTTCTGATGTAATTAATTATTTGACAAGTACCGCTTTAGGCAAGGGATGAAATGGATTTGAAAAGATTACCTCTGCCTGTAATTCCAATAAACTTCAGTCTTCAGTGGCTCAAGTTCTTACAGTCAGAATTGGATACAACTTGATGTTCGAGAAAGCCAAACCAGCCTCCTTGGCTGTTCCAACACTTCATCAGAATTTGTCTGCCCTGAGAATCTGGGTTTTTTTTTTTCCCTTTTCAGTTATGGAATTTACATATAAAATGATGCTTTGAAATATAAGAGGGTATATTATAATGTTTGCTCATTACTTCCTTATGTTGTGGCTTTGTAAATTTTAGAACAGTATTTAGTATTACATATAAAAACTTCATAAATAAACATACATATACAAAAATAGAGAGGTCCTGAAAAGTTTTTACTGCTGAAATATGCAATCAAGATTTTGAGGACTGTTGACTGGCATTCTTTCTCCCGTAGATACTGTGTGAGTTTTCCCAAGGAGTTCCCTGGAGATAAAAGATAAAACTGACCAGAAATGGCTCAGATGGAAGCAGATACAAATTGTATTTTGCTTTTTTAATCCAGTGAGTTCACATCTGCAAATGACTACTCTCATTTACCAAAGATAATACTTTCACCCAATGATATGCATTTACTGTCTATACTAATACTGTGTACCCTCATTTATTGAATACACAATTTTTACCATGTACAGATATTACATCGTTAATTTGGGAGTGTCTATTTCATTTGGACCCTTGATGTTTCCAGCTTGCTTTTAAATCTCCAATTTTTTTTTTCTCATTGGTGCCAGAGACGTTATGACTGCAATTTCCTCTTTTTTGTGCTGTCTTATTATTTGCTATATAATTTTCTAACTTTTTTCAGCACTAACCATATAGAAGAAACTGCTGAGTGCTTTGCATCCAACGTCTCACTCAGTTCTCCCACCGCACATGGCGTACTATAACGTGCTGTTGCTTATCCACATTTTACAGAGAAAGGGAACTGAGGCTGGAGAGGTTTCCTGATCGCCCAGAGTCACACAATTAGCAAGTGGCAGAGTAGAGAAAAAAACAAAGTCTTTGAACTATACAAATATTTGACTATAAAACCCTTGGGTTTTTTTGTTAAATTTTTTTTTTAACGTTTATTTATTTTTGAGACAGAGAGAGACAGAGCATGAACGGGGGGAGGGTCAGAGAGAGGGAGACACAGAATCTGAAACAGGCTCCAGGCTCTGAGCTGTCAGCACAGAGCCCGACGTGGGGCTCGAACTCACAGACCGTGAGATCATGACCTTTGCCGAAGTCGGCCGCCCAACCGACTGAGCCACCCAGGCGCCCCTATAAAACCCTTGTATGAATGGTGTAAATATTACTGCGAACCACCTTAATTCTCCTAGAAGCGTTGAGAATTTAATATAGTGGGTGATGGAAATCCCAAAAAGGAAAATGTTGGGGACGTTTTGCCGAATTAGGAGACAGGTAGCTTGTATTGGGTTAAAGACAAAGAGAGATTGCTCAATCAAGGCCTGTGGCGCAATATGGACAAATAATCGGAAGGCCGAAGGGGAACCAATACTGGTAATTGCTAGTTGTAAAGCACACAGACAAATTGCAAAAAAACATTCATGATAATATTTCACAAGTTGTTTTGCTTTTTAGCAACTATTAACACTAGCCCATCTTCTGGAATATTTGGGGATTGATGTGACTTCATTAATCCATTAGTATGGATAATGTTCCCTGAGCTTATAGCATGTGCCATGACTGTGCTAAAAGATGTAGCCTTGGCTGGGCGTTTGGGTGGCTCAGTCTGTTAAGCGTCCAACTTTGACTCAGGTCATGATCTCACGGTTCTTGAATTCGAGCTCCACGTCGGGCTTTGTGCTGATATCTCAGAGCCTGGAGTCTGCTTCAGATTCTGTTTCTCCCTCTCTCTCTGCTCCTTCCCTGCTCATGCTCTGTCTCTGTCTTTCAAAATATAAATAATGTTAAAAAAAAAAGATGCAGCCTTGGTGTAAACAGTGTAAGTATATTACAAAATGCAGTGAGGAAAATGTGAGGATTAGATTTATGTGGACTTGATATATGAGCAAGGAATAGAAATGGAGGCTATTTATGATCGTGTAAGACCACGTAAACGTTGGAAGATGTACACGTGAGCAGAATATTCAGTCAATAAAATAAAACTTGATTTTACTTCCTTCTCAATACCGCAGAAAACCAGCAGTCTTCCCAGTTCTCAGTAATCATTGAAATGTTAACTAGAGAGTACAAGACTATATACTTTAATTTTCTTAAATGTGAATGGGGAAAGAGGTCACGAATGGACCAAGATTGGGATGAATTTCAGGAAGACAGAAGGCTACTGTGGTATGATTTATACATTATAGTAGTGGAGAAAGTAACAATCATAACATGGAGAGAAGTTATGAGTGGAGATTGGAGCCATGTTTCGTAGGCTGGCGCTTAGATTCAACAAGTATGAAGGGTCAAGGTTGGGAGTAAGGCAGAAATGGGAACTGATTGAATGAATTATCTTTCACAACATTTAAACATTCCCCAAACCAACAAATATACCATGTACAATATATAAATTTTTATTTTTGGTCTAAAGTTAAGAAATTCTCTTCAGAACCACAGTGACCTTTTGGAATTGGATAAAACTTTCAGAGTCGGTTTTGGTACCTCAGGATAGGATGTCTCTCCCCCACCCCCCTCTGGCTCTGGTGGTGGTACAGAAGTACTGTCTGCTGGATGTTCTTTCCTGCCGTCATGCTTAGAGCTTGTAATATATGTTCTCATTTGGGGCAGAAGAGGCCAGGAATTCTGGGCCAGGGTCATGGGGGGTGCAGAGAGGGCAGGGAGAGGACGCAGCCATGGAATCTACATTTCAATGTTTCCAAAGATGTGAGAAAAATCTTCAACATGAACAAATATGACTAAGAGCCAGTCAATCAAAACATATGGCCCTATAACAAAGAATAATAATTTCAGAAGAAAATAAAACTTTAAGAAAATCTTAATTAGTCTTTCATGACAGATTCAAGATCTTGCACTAACATAAAAACAACTTATATTGAAAAAGGAGAAATGTAGGGACTTTATGGAACTGAATTTAGAACTTTTTAAGAACATGGTTTACAAAAGAAACATATTAACAATTTGAGAAAAAAACAATAAAAGTCAAAAGGCACCAGTCCAGGAGGGCCAGCACCTCTCTGTTAGTAGTTCCTGAGGAAGGGGAGAAAGAAATTATGGGGAACTTCACGGTAGGCCAAAATTTCCCAAAGCTAATAAAAATGACGCTTTAGATTAAAAGGAATCGTGAAATTAAATTAAGTTAAATTAAATTAAATTATTAAATTAAAAAAACAGTCCATGCATGCTGTTACTGATGAAATTTCAAAATACTACAGATATTGTCATTTATTTACCCAATAGATAGTCTGTTCCTTTTTACTCAGAAGAATCTGAATTATTGAGAAAATTACATAAGGCAAGGTCATACTCTCCCAATGACAGGAGACAAGCATACACTGTCTACTTGATCAGTGACCAAGTAAAAATGCTTGCCAATTGTGGCCAATGGACTGAAGGGGGGAAGGTGGCTAAGGGGGATTTTGAGAAAGGGAATGTCTTTCTGATTAAGAGAAAGAGAGAGACAGGAGGAGAAGGAGAGAGAGGAAGACTAAGAAATGGAAGAAGACGACAGAAAAAAAAAAAGAGAAGGAGCAGGAAGAGGAAGAAGAGGAGGAGGAGAAGTTCATGCTTTCTTGTGTTGTCAGGAGGTCATGATGCTTAAGGTTGCTGCAGTGAACCGACAACCTTAAGGTTAGACCTAGAGGTCTCAGAAACACTAGCTGAGAACCTTCAAATCAGAAGCTCCCGTCTTCATATTTTGTTTTACGTGAAAAATACAAACACCTTTTTATGTGAATTTAACCCCAAAATAACCTAAATGAACAAGTTCAACCAAGGCTTATGAGAAGCTCCAAAAGTTTTGGGAGTGTATCTCCCAAAGGATTTAGAGTGAGACGGACATGAAGCTTCTTTTCAGGATCACTGGATACTCAATGACAGTAAAATAACATCCCCAAAGCTTTGAGCTACATGGCTGTGAAACTGAGGATCTATAGCTTTGCTAAACCATTAAGTGTGAAGGTATTCAAACTTTTTTATCTCCTACATCATTCTTGACATAATTACATGAGAACATATATTGGCAAAATGAAAAAGAAATCTAACGCGTGAAGATGCCGAATCTAAAATGATTGGGGAGGGGCATGAAAGAGACAGGGGAAACAAAATCCCTATATGACAGCTACACGGCAGTCATGAAAAGCAGTCTGCAAAAAACTGACATTTTCAGAGGAGCTGCATGATCCTAGCGGTGTAATAAAAACAAAAACAAAAACAAAACAAAAAACAAAATGTATTTCTTCTTTCATGAGATTAAAATAAGACATTAGAAATTCCAGGAATAACAAAAATATACCCAAAAAATCCTGATCCAAGTAAGAAGCAATGTGGCATGATTTCTATTGAATAATGAAGTTGAAGAAAATGTGTATCATTCAACCTTGGTGCTTTTAAGATTCTCCTTTGGATGACACAGAAGCTATTACCTGGCTCTTCAGTGGATTCTGTGGTATGATATTTTCGAAATTGTCTTTTTTGGTTTCCATTTTTCAGAGTAAGCCTACGGAGTCCATGGTTTCCCAAACTTAGAGCTACTAACATTTGGGCCCAATAATTCTTTGCTGTGGTGGACAGTCCTATTCACGGTCCGATATTTAGCAGCATCCCTGGCCTCTACCCAATGGATGCCCTTGGGACACCATTCACATGTCTCATTCATTGCCAAATGTCCCTTCACAAGGGAGATGGCAAATATGCTCCTGGTTGTGAAAGTACTTTTTAAAAACCTAAAAAAACTATATAAATGTCATAAACTTTGAGTTCATGACGTTGGGAGTACAGGTGTGAAAAGTTGAGCGATGGTGTGTCGAGAAAGAAGAGGTAGATGGAGGTAGAAAATCATTTCTTCTCTCCCATCCCCACCCCCACCCCCACTGAGTGACGAGATGCCACCCTGACACAAACCTACTGAAGATTCACTCACTTCTCTGGGTGAAGCTTCTAGAGCACGCCAGTCCACAGGCGAAGCCCCGCAGACTGCAGGCTAACCGGCAGGGATTAGGATGGACCACATTTCTTCTTTTACAGGAGGAAGTTGAGATACTATCTAAAGTTCTTGAATCACTTTAAGTATTCAGGTTATTTAAAAATTTATACATAGTAATCAAGAGACTATGCATATTTATTTTTCTAAGCTTATTTATTTATTTTGAGAGAGAGAGAGCACAGGAAAGGGGCAGAGAGAGAGGGAGAGAGATTATCGCAAGCAGGTTCCGTGCATCCTGAGGCAGGGCTCAATCCCCTGAACTGCGAGATCATGACCTGAGCCAAAATCAAAAGTTGAATGCTTAACCGACTGAGCCACCCAGGCGCCCCAAGATTATGTATATTTTAAAAAGACATGGGGAGAAGAGATGCCTGTAGGGGATCATGTGAATATTTTTCACACTAAATAATAAAGACAGCTAAAGAATTATAAATCAAGAATTAGTGGTTTAAATACGTTACTTGGGGCTATTGGGTTTACAATCAAGAGTACTAAAATAGAAATAGTCAAAGAAGTTTTCTCTAAGGGAGAAAAGCTGTAACTTTGCATTTTAGCTCTATGTTTGTGTTCACATGTTATTTGATTATAATTTGAAATATCTCTTAAACAATGGATTTCATTTACCTTTAAGTCTGTCTCAGTAGTTACCTTATTTAAATGCCCGTTGGGGTCATTAAGTTTGTACTGCGAAGAGAGTTCTAATAGCAATGAAAAAAGAGTACTTTAGTCAACCTATAACAATTTTTTCTTTCCAAACAACTTGGCCCAATTTTTGTAACCTTGGGTGCTGAATGAATACTTATTAAACGTTGCAATTGAATTTGTTGCGTTTAATGGGAGACCCCTTCTTTACTCACTTAGCCTGGCTTGACTTCCTGCCACCCGCACTCCAGAAGTCAGTGAGATAACCAATGCTCAGGCACTTAAGAAGTCTTAGCAAACCGCTAACCCTCAGTTAGCCCTCAAATTAAGGGTGAGCAATTCAACTCAGAGTGGACAGCGTCTGAGAGCCCACTGAAGGGGATGTAGCAATAATCCTTGCAGTTATTCTCTAATCTTTGCTGGCAGAGGCTTTAAAGATCATTCAGAGAGTTCATTATGCAAATGGAACTGTCTGCATCTACTGACAATGAGGCTGAACTGGACAGACCCCGGGCATAAATATCTACTGGGTATACTCTCCCACATGCAAGGAGACACTAGGACACATCATCTTTGATCTGGATATATTTATCCTGCAATTAATAAAGGGCAAGAAAGTTCATCTTGAAGGTGAGTCACAGATAACTTAGAAAATTGGACAGAATCAAAAAGCCGTGAGTCTTCTTTATTATATCCAGTCTTTAATGAACGTTGGAACTTTTCTGAAGTTCTGAAATACTGTTCTCTATTAAACATACACACACACAATTAGTACACAAACACACACACATACACATCCAAACTCATCACTCAATTCAATGATATACATATATTTGTACACATATTTGAGTTAATATATATGCATATGTATATGTGCTATATATGTATAAATGAGAGGGGTGTGTGTGTGTGTGTGTGTACGTGAGTGTGTACCCAGAGAGAGAGAAAGAGTGAGAACACAGCACCCAGCAGCTTTGTGATGTGGGGCAAGTTACTTAAAGATGTAATTTTCCTCATTATACAATGAAACTGATTAAAATGCCATCCTTAAAGGGTTGATCATAATGTTCTTGAAGGACTTGCATTAGATGATTCAGTGTAACGTTAAGATTTTTTTCTTAGACTTCCTAAAAAAATTTTAAAGGGTTCATTCTTTTACTTCGGGCACTACTTTGAGATACTTGAAATGTCACTTGATTAAGAAATCTGCAATCACTTTACAAGTTCTCTGAATATAATTTTGTGGGAACAAAATTTTGTGTGAACAGAGGCACATTGAGCTGGGCCCTACCACCCTTAAAGCCATGCAACATCACCACTGTATGCCCAGTCCCCGCGGGTTCAGCAGCCTTACGTCACGGTCAGCAGTAGTTACTAAAGATCTTACTTGTGCCAAGAAAGATTCAACGGGACTCTCTGTAAGACTGCCTGGAACCTTTCCATTCTTTTTTTTTTAATTTTTTTTTCAACGTTTTTTATTTATTTTTGGGACAGAGAGAGACAGAGCATGAACGGGGGAGGGGCAGAGAGAGAGGGAGACACAGAATCGGAAACAGGCTCCAGGCTCCGAGCCATCAGCCCAGAGCCTGACGCGGGGCTCGAACTCACGGACCGCGAGATCGTGACCTGGCTGAAGTCGGACGCTTAACCGACTGCGCCACCCAGGTGCCCCGGGAACCTTTCCATTCTTCATGTTACCTTAGCTTGAGAGATAAAGAGGAAGACATAAATTAAATGTTAATTAAAAAGAGATGGGGGGGTGCCTGGGCAGCTCAGTTGGTTAAGCGTCCAGCTTCAGCTCAGGTCATGATCTCACGGTCCGTGAGTTCGAGCCCCGCGTCGGGCTCTGTGCTGACAGCTCGGAGCCTGGAGCCTGCTTCGGATTCTGTGTCTCCCTCTCTCTCTGTCCCTCCCCCGCTCATGCTCTGTCTCTGTTTCTCTCTCTAAAAATAAGCATTAAAAAAAATTAAAAACTAAAACGGGATGACCAAAACAAAACAAAAAACAAAAAACCCCGAGATGATGTTGGTGTTCGTTAATTCAAATTGGCAAATAAATATTTGCCATAAAAAAATACATATTTACTTTACAATAATAGTTGGCTGACATGGTAAAACTTGTGGCCTGCATTGTTGGTGGTAGTATAAACTGATCAATATATCTGAAATGCAGCGGCAAGTTATTGAAAGACTTACATATGCTCATTCACTTTGATAGTGCATTGACACTTTCAGGAATTTATCTTAGAAAAATAAATTATGTATTAGAGAGTTGTGTACCAATAGTCATAATATTGTTTTAAAATTTTCACGTAAATGCCTTTAATTGCAGTAAAAGGCTAAGTAAATCATAATATGCCATAAATATAATGGATAATGAAATACATATATGCATATGATACATATATACATATATATATAATGTGGGCAAGTTTTATTGTATAATGTAAGTAAAATAAAAGGACAGAAATACTAATTCTCATATCTCGTCATCTCACACACACACACACACACGCACATATGGGAAGATAGAAATCGGCTTTAAATATTAATGGTAGATTAATGGCTGTTTTTATTTTCTCATGTTCACTCTTTTTTCCATGTATTATACAATGAACATATATCACTTTTGCAATCAGAAAAATAACATTATTCTATAAAATAACCATTTAAAACCTAATGCCATTCTGCAGTGTTTTGTTTTTGTTTGCTTATTTCCAACATGAAATATCCTTTTAAGCAGAATGAAACGGGAAATGTTTGCTCTGAGCTGAGAATGCACATATTAAAGTAACTGAAAGCATGCAGTTTTCAAAAGCTATTGACACAAATTCAGAAATTTGTCCGTCTTATCCTTTTAGCCAGTTTTTGTGGGTGTTTTTTTTGAGAAGATTCAGAAATTAAATGACCTTTTCTAACTAAACACACGCAGATGTAGTCAGAGGTAATGATGGTATTATGTAAGCTCAGTATGAGCAATAAACCTCAAAACGTGTATTCTACCAACTAGCAATTTTCCCAATCAGCTTTTTATTTTGCCGTGCCACCACCTTCTAAAGCCCTAATCATGGAGGTGGTTCTGGAGAAAGAGCTGTGTTCCGTCTGAGCTCAGTGGGTAATGAATGTGTAAGGACTAAATGTGCTTTTTGCTCTCTGTAGCACAGTGTGCTTTTCCTGTTTTGCAGCCATTTTCTCCAATTCAATGCAAATTCTTGTAATTTCCCCCAGAAAAAATTCTATTAAATGTCCTATTTCTCTTTCATATATCAGAAACTTTCTACCCTGCTATCCGCTGGATTTTTGTCAAAATTAAAAATCTACACCATAAGCCAGAGACAGATCCCAAGTAGCCAAAGTTGTCAGCTAGGAATAAACGAAACTTCCAACATGAAGCACATAATCAGTGATGACAAGTAGACATTTCTGTGTGATGGGCATCGCCGTTTTCATCTCTCCTGCTGTACCTGGCTGGTTTCATGTTAAGTCTGAATACATGGCTCATAAGTTCTCTCACACACACAGACGCGTGCACGCACACACACATACACACCAAAAGCCTAATTAAAACCTGTACTATTATCCTTAATTGTAATCCTCTTTGATTTATGATGGCTTTATTCAAACTCCATATACAGCAGCAGAAAACAGGCTTCGCGGATAAAGGACTATTACTTGGCTGAACTCTATTTCATACTGAGTGAAAATTGCACAATGATTACTGGAGGCCATTGAAAATGCCTTGGGAAATTTTTTTTTTTTTAGATAGTATGAATCTATATTAGCCTAGGTGTTAATTAATTAATAGGTAGAGAAAGTCAAAGAAAAGCAAATCGAGAAACTGGTCCTAAATTAGAAATATTTTTATAGTTATTTTAAAATGCTTGTCAATCTTTAAGAATGAATACAGCATGGTGTATTCCACTTGGGAAAAGATCACACAGGAATATACACAGAACATGCAAGGCCAGATCTGGCATCCCTGTGGTGATCAATCTCTCTAGGATATTGCCAACCAACGTATAATCGATTTAGAGGTCACAATCCGGTTAGAAAGTACAAAATCCTATGCAATAAAACCTAGTCGTGTGATAGTGCATGGTTCATGCTGCTCATTTCAAAGGGCATTAAAATGAATGAATTAAGGGAGACTTTTAAAACATTTGTATAAACTCATTTAATTCTTCTAACCCTGTGTTACTGATGAGAACGCCAAGACATAGAAGTCAAGCGACTTAAGTGGCCTCACACAGATGGAAAAAGGCAGCGCTCAGCCTTAAAACCAGGCAATCCAGCTCCAGAGGCCGTTCCCCTCATCCCTACACCGTATCACCACGTTTGCACGGCCCTATGGCTTTGCCAGTGCCTTCGGGACAAGCAATTCCTCCAAGGTTTTCAAAGCTCATGTCTGGGATTCTACCAGGGATGATCTGCTTTGGTCTGTTCTGTGTGAAACTGTTTGAAAAAGAGAAGGGCGTACAACGTATTTTCTGAAAAGTACGACATGTGATAAGCCCAAAGCCCCTCAGGATCTCCTCCGTGTCAACACTGCAGGCATTCATTTGCACTGCAGATAGCTGTTTAGAGGTACCATTCAATAAAGACATTTGACTGATGCTAGGGAAGCGGTAGGGATGGAGAGTAGTGGAAGAATCCAAGACACCTTTTTATGATGCGTTCTTTGTCCTTGCGATTGTTTCGGTAACTTTTTGTAGGGGGGTGGCTGAGATATTTAAGGTCAGGCAAACTGAGGGAAGTTGGAAGACAGTTGTATTTACTGGCTCTGAAGCCAAACGTCAGGCACGAGGTAGTGGGCCTGGGCTATGTCTCCCACTGGAAGCCGACATGAATTTCTATGAAGAGAAAACAAGGCAAGACACTGTCTACTACATCCTTTTAGGTCCGCTCTTTGATTTTCATTCTCACTCCTTGAGGTCTTTTAGGTTTGGGCATACTTCCCAGGGTGTACGTTGGGCTGCATGAAGGATTTCTGAGTCTCTAGCTCGTGTGCATTCAAAGGAAATGTCTCTCACATTTGTGATGTACGCTGAGATATTTAGATGAACTCTAGTTCCAGACACTAGTCTGGTTTCCCAGGAAGATTTTACTTAATATACGGCATTCTTTGTCTAACAACCGTGCCTGAAGGAGGGTCATTAGATTTGTCATCGTAAATGCTGAGTTGGACAAGCCACAGATCTGTTCAATTGACTGTACACAGAATGACTGTTCATTTTGCCCAGAAAGTTTTTAAAAAGCCGATTTCAAAATAGCCTGTTTTATAAATGCATATAAACAGAACTGTAAACTCACATTTTCACAGATGTAATTTTTTTCCTGTCCCAGAGTTTCTTAAATAAAGCACTGCTTTAATATATAACATAAGACTAAGTTATTTCTTTCATTTCACTGATGTTTCTCTTAACGTGCCTAATTTGCTTCTAAAGGATGGATTGTAGTTAATGTTTATTAATGTTTTATTAATGTAGTTATTAATTATAAACACAAGGATGTTTATAATTTTGAATTAGCGCTATTTTGTCCAGACTTGTATTTCTGAAGGTATACTAGTAAAAGGGATCAGGCCAATACTTGAGAATATTCAGATGATAAAAAATAAAGTGTCCTAAAAAACAAAAATAAATAAATAAAAATAAAGTGTCCTATAACTACAGATAATGACAGCTTGATAAACCACAAAGATGAAGAATCAAAACATGGTGTATGGACAAGGTAGAAAAGTTACCACAGAAAAACATGAATTCAATATTGTGTTGGCCAAATTCGTATAACTGTAAGTCATAAAATAACATGAACAAAGACAACACAGGCAGTTGTTCTCAAGGCATGCCTGTGCAATGTTGAAAAAGAAAGTGGGAAATCTTACTTAATTCAAAGTATCAATATTTTCTTCGGGCACAGAGAGGAAGGATACCATGAAGCACCTGCGTAAATATAGAAACTTTAAACAAAGCACCACTGTAGCAAAAATTAAAGCACAAAGATGTGTGTAACTCCTCCCGTCACATTATTTCCTGAATACAACTTGCCAACGACAAAAAAGATTATGTCAGCCACGTTTGTTAAGCTGCACAACAGCTTTTAAAACTCTTAATATACAGTGGTTATAGTAATCATCTGATTAGCACTTCTGTTGACAGTATTCTTAGCCTGCCTTGCTTATTATGGCAAGTGCTGCCATTAGAATTGCATTAAAATAATAGCTATCTATTTGTAGGAACTGTGTAATGATGCTCAGACTACTGGAAGATGGTAACAGCCCTATTGGCTCTTGACCAAGATAGATCACAATACATGCTGATAACCTGATTCTCCGTTCTTGGTTTTTTCTGCAGAATGCATTCAAATGCTCAGACAGAGCAAAGAATCAGCTCTCGGGCACCACTGACAAATGAAGTCTTTATCCCAAGCAAATTTTCCATATTATCAATGTATAATTTTGATTATTTTCCGTACAAACCCTTGTGTTGAGGGCTGACTTTATTTTGAGGGGGGAGGGGCAGAGAGAGAGAGAGAGAGAGAGAGAGAGAGAGAGAGAGAGAATGAATCCCTAGCAGGCTCCCTGCTGTCAGCATGGAGCCCAATGTAGGACTTAATCCTATGGGAATTGTGAGATCATTAGCTGAGCTGAAATCAAGAGTCAAACGCTTAACTGACTAAGCCACCTAGGCACCCCAATGTATAATTTTTAAAGCCCAGATATTTGTTTTGAAATTATATTTATTTTTATTAAAATCTTTCTAAAATAAATTCCATATTTCTATGAGTTTTGTTTGTTACTATACTACCTCACAGTACAGAGAGACCTTTAGAAGGTACTTATCTGAAGTAAAATAAAACACTTTCAGCCAGATTTGAGGGCGTTTGTGTATTTACAAGTAAAATAGTTGATAATAATGATAACTCTGAACCATCAGGAAAATATTGAATTATCTTGCATGCAGCCTTCTTAGGAGTCATAAAATATGCAATGCATATTAAAAAGGCAAATGTATTTTTGTTAGTCTTTCAGATTTTTTTCTTTCTTCTCTCTTTCTCTGCTGATAGATATTCAGTAATCACTGCACATTGTTGACAGAGTACCAGCACCTAATAGTACCTACCATCATTTCTAGTCTTTGGTTTCTATCCTTCTCTGGGACAGAAAATAAGATAACTGAGGTGATATGATCACCAATTGGCCAAAGTCTTTCCCATAGGCTAAATTATACAAACTAAAGAACATTATTAACTTTGCTTCCACTCTCAGTGATCTTTTTGTTACTTTTAGGATTTTAGGAATATTCCAGGAGGCTGAGGCAAGAGGAAGCTTGCAATAGTTAAAGTCACAATTGTTAACTCAGGGCACGGCAATGTCTCCACTTCAGATAGGATGCTATTTATATAAGTGAAGATGCACATTATAAAGCCATATGGATGTATGCTTGAAAATACACCTAAAAATATTGATTCTTAGAAGGAGAAATACATAGATTGGCATGATGGTAACGTGAGTTTAAGTGTCAGGATGAGAATCGAAACATTCTTAAGGGGCTAAGTACTTGCGTAGCCAGAACAACTGCTCCAGGTCTCTTGCGCAGGAAAGAGCTAAGAATCCTTTTGAGAAATTAAATAGAAGCACTAAATTGCAAAATAAAGCATGCTATGATTCTCAAAACAGATAACCTGTACCAAAATATAACACGCTACAAAACCATCTAACCTCAGAAATTTTAACAGCTATTCTTTGAGATTTGTGTTTTCTAAAGACCAGAGATAAACTCTGAATGGACCCCTGTGTTACCAAGATAAGACCACTGTCTTTCCCTTCTTTCTGCCCACCTCCCTGCAACTCAGCTGGCTCTGACCTTCCAAACCTACACCACACTTACAAATTTCTACATTATAAAGACCCTGTGACTAACCCCAATCCCCAAACCCTAAGAATACCCCTTTCTAGGGGCGCCTGGGTGGCTCAGTCAGTTGGGCGACCGACTTCGGCTCAGGTCATGATCTCACAGTCTGTGAGTTCGAGCCCCGCATCGAGCTCTGTGCTGACAGCTCAGAGCCTGGAGCCTGTTCCAGATTCTGTGTCTCCCTCTCTCTCTGACCCTCCCCCGTTCATGCTCTGTCTCTCTCTGTCTCAAAAATAAATGTAAAAAAAAAAAAAAATTAAAAAAAAAAAAGAAAAAAAAAGAATACCCCTTTCTACATTCCCCTTTAAAGAGGTACTAAGACTCATCAAGATGGTGTTCTTCTTGGTCATAAAGTTTCATAAACCAAGGTTTCTATGATCAATAGTTTCCTCTGGTAGCCTTTAGGGCTTTTGACTTTTTATTCATCTATGGATTTATTCAACTCAGGTGCACAAGCTAAAGATTGAAATATAACTATTGGATTTGGCCATATGGAGTTCATAAGTGACATTAACAAGCGGTTTCATTGGAGTAGTGAGAAAATGGTGTATTTTTAAATGGGCTCAAGAGAGAATGGTAGGTGAGGAAATGGACAGAGTGATTATAAACTATTTCAAGAAATTTTGGTATAAAATGGGACAGAATCTGGAGGGGATGTGATTTATGACATATTAGTATGAAAACAGGAACAATCCAAAAAAAAAAAAAAAAGAAGAAGAATAGGGGGTAAGGAAAGAATTTTAGGAGCAAAATACTTGGATAGTTAAAACATGGTCAAATGCCCAAGTTGAGGATCTGGTCTTCTTTAGGAGTATGAATTGTTGCTAGAATGTATGATTGCAAACATAGACTGGCTCCTTTGGTGGCAAGATGAGAAGATTCTCTTCCAATATTTTTTTTCCTGACTTGTCAGACAGAAAAATTTGTGAGTGAGGAAAGGAGAAATGGAGAAATGGAGAACAGTAACTAGATACCTATAATATAAAGGAGGCACTGGGGTCCACAGCTAGAAGTTTAGATTCAGGTGTCTCCTCTATCATTCCATAGCTGAGTGACCACGCCACCTTCCTAAGTTGTCATTTCTCTCTGCAAAAAATAGAAATGATATTAATGTTTTTCCTAACTATTCTATCACTGCAGTGCACTATTCTGCCTCCTTTTGATATTTCACATCTTCTTCTATTATACTTACTACCTGGCTTTCTGGTTTTATATTAGCATATTTAACTCCCCTAAATTCTTTGAGAATTAAATGTTATATATAGATTACAACATTTTTTCTTTGAATCTGAGGTCTAGCATATTAGCTCATAGTCGATATCTAATACATATAGACTGACTAATAATAGCAAATCATATCTGAAAGTTACTATTTGTCAGGTACTGTTTGAAACCCTTTTTACATAGTAATGCTTGGCTCAAGCCTCAAAATAAGCCTATGAATTGGGAATTTCGGGTATCTTCATTTTAGAAATGAGAAGACCAATGTACAGACGGTGGCAGGGCTGGGATTAGAACTGAGGGATCTGCCTCCAAAAGCAGGGCCCCTCAACTAGACAACAAAGTCAACTTGTAGTGAACTGAATTAATTTATGCATCGTGGATGAAGGAATGCACACTCTGTGACTTTAGACCTTTGTGGTAAAATATGAGTGGGTCTAGCGAAGCCTTCAGTATGAATACCATTTGAACCACTGCTTTGGCAAATCACTTAAATAGTACACAGAAGTACAAAGTACACAGAAGTACAAAGAACAAGTGCACAGAAATGCAGTTCATTGTAATTACATAGCAATGGTTTCTATAGGAACAATAAGCATGGCTTCATCATATTCTAAATATTCTTCGTGGCTGAGAAGCATGAATTTATAATAATTGATACAATTTCTTGAGAAATTGCTATGTGGCAATCATGGAGCTAAGTGCTTAGCCTATATTATCTCATTTAATTCTCACAAAGGCCCTATTTGTTTCCCATTTTAATTTTTTTTAAGTTTACTTATGTATTTTGAGAGAGAGGGAGAGCGAGAGAGAGAATCCCAGGCAGTCTCTACACTATCAGCACAGAGCCTGACGCAGAGCCCCACGTGGGTCTCGGGCTCATGAACCGTGACACCATGACCTGAGCTGAAATCAAGAGTCAGAGGCCTAACTGACGGGGTCACCCAGATGCCCCAATTTGTTTCCCATTTTAGAATAAGAATAGCTGATCCTGGCAGAATGTGATGCAGGGGTGCTGACCCCAGACTCTAGGCTCTTCATTTCGTTGTTGTTTTGTGTGGGAGCAGATGATCAGGAGCTGGCATAGCGGGAAAGGAAAGGAAAGGAAAGGAAAGGAAAGGAAAGGAAAGGAAAGGAAAGGAAAGGAAAGGAAAGGAAAGGAAAGGAAAGGAAAGTCTAAAGTGTGAGGGAAAGTCAAAGGGACAGAGAAAATCCATAGTGCTCCAAGGTCTTCATTCAAGACACTCTTTGTGACCCAGTCTCTTATTTAAAAAAAATAAATAACAATAGATCTTACCTCAGCAGGTTGTTATGGAACATAAAGAAGTTGATGCAACTCAAGTTCAAAATAAATGTGAGCTGTTACCATTCCTGATGTCATGTGTTTGAAAGGATATGTGTATTGTTGTTATTGTAATGATTGTTACTGAGTATATGGATATTACAGCTCTTGGGAATTTAGGGTAGAAAAAAAGGAAAAAGTAGAAAAAAGTGACTAGATGTATTTCTTCCAAATCACCTGTACGTAAAGAACCTAAATCTAATCATTTTTCTCACTGTTATTGAAACATACAAATAAATAAGGTATTAAGAATTGGATTATTCATGTTGAAGAAAAAGTCTTTAAATTATTGTTTTACTACTATAGGTATTTTTAAATAGGTTTTTAATTGGTAATTACATTAAAATTTTTTTTTAAACATTTATTTATTTTGAGAGACAGAGAGAGACAGCATGAACAGGGGAGGGGGAGAGAGAGAGAGAGAGGGAGACACAGAATCCAAAGCAGGCTCTAGTCTCTGAGCTGTTAGCACAGAGCCCGACATGGGGCTTGAACTCACAAACTGCGAGACCATGACCTGAGCCGAAGTTGGACGCTCAACCGACTGAGCCACCCAGACGCCCAATTGGTAATTACATGTATACTCCTCTGTGTCTTTCAGCTTTGCAGAATATTCTGGGGATAAATAAGAATATTAAATCCTATAGTTTGTCTTATTTTATATTTTTAAATGTTTATTTATTTTTGAGAGAGAGAGAAAGCAAGCAGTGAGGAGGAGAAAGAGAGAGAGAGAGAGAGAGAGAGAGAAAGAGAATCCCCAGCAGGCTCCGCACTTCCAGCACAGAGACCAACATGGGACTCGAACCCACAAACCATGAGATCATGACCTGAGCGGAAATCAACACTCAACTGGCTGAGCCACCCAGGCGCCCCTAGTTTGTCTTATTTTAAAAGGATATCTTATGTTGTTATGTTATAGGCATTTTTTATTCTTGAATGTTTCATATATAAAGTATTTTTTATGTTTATTAGCTATAGAGAGTCCCTAGGAACTTCACTAATACACTGAAGTTTAAGGTTTGTGACAATACTTGTAAGAAAATGTAAGGCAAGGTGTGAAACTGGACAGTAAATGGATCTAGTTGCAGAAAGTCAGTGTTTCTTTTTGACAGTCTAGCCCGTCGTCCACAGTGCCAAGTAAGCACTCTGGCTGTTGTCCAGAGAAATTTTGCAGACAGACCTTGTCTTACACATTCAGCATGCTACTTACTGGCTTTTCTGTATTGTTTTAACTGATTTCCCATTAATTTTTAATGTTGAGAAAAATGCAGAGGAAGTGATTGTGTTTTCGATTGTACAGTTGAACGCAGGCAGTAACTTTTAAAAGTATTTAAGTTTCCTGGGGTTGAGAAGCTCTCCCCTTCCTAGTCGCTCAGGGACCTTGGCCGATGGAGGCTCGAACTGGATGCAGGCTTCCGGGATACCTATGGCAGGTAACGTGAAGAATTGTGCACAGGCGCTCAGGAATGTGGCATGATACTTCTGTTCACATTTCATTAGTGAAAACAATCATATCTGGAAAGGAAGTGAGAAAGTGCAAGCTTCCCATATTCCCCGCCTGGAGAAGAAGCGGAATATTTGTGAGTAGCTCCGATGACTACGACACTGGGTTTATAACCGGCCTCCAAGTTGCAAAGCTGGTACTCTGCCCCATGTGGATTCCAGCACGTCTTTCCATGATGTTGTTGACTCTAGAAAACGAAGGGAAAGATGACAGTCTGTGTCTTTACCCTCCAAATGTTGTTTCCTTCATTGGAAAAATCTTCAAATGCTAACATGTTTTGGGCAGTGTTTTTAAAACTGTGGATTCATCAGTGAATGTGATTGGATCCCTGTCTTGTGATCTTGGAGCCCGTCAGGGAGGACACATATTTAATCAGTAGTTAAAAGAAGGAATCAAATGTTACGTAAGACGAAAGCCTGGCCTGTTGGCTATCACTGCTGTTCTCAGTATATTTGCCCCAATGGTATTCTGATTTCCATTGACTCCTAAGCAGCTGTGAGAGAGAATACTGTTTTAAATTTTTTATATTAAATCTATAGTTGAGAAAACTGTGAATGAAAACCTGAGGGTTTCCCCATGCATAAATTAAAGTATTCATTTTTTTTTCTTACTTTCTACTAGCCAAGTTTAAAATAGGCAATGTTTTTAATATAATTCTTCTAGATAAGAGGAGTGTTACTGTTTTGGTTGAAACCATTGCTATTTATTTAGGCTTTGTCTATGGAGAATAAAATCAGATGTGAGGATTATTTACGTTGTTTGGTGTAGATATGCAGTGGAGTTCATTTGAGTCCCAGGACAAAAAAAAATGTGTTTTTACCTACATTCACAACTTGATCTTCTTTACCAAACAAATATAATGACCAAGGAATCTGTTTATGCCACCAGTAATTCATTTAGTTCACCGCAAAGGACATATTTCCAAAAAAGAGGTAAAACAAGCACTCTGAAAACATTTTTCAGTCATTGCCTGGCTGATTTGCCAGTTAATGTGCTATTTATAGTGAGATGAAATTATTCAGTGTTGGTGGTCTGCATTTCCAAACCAGCTTTCTCTTCTGGGTTAGAAATGACTTAGCCCTTTTTGATTCAGTTTGCCTTCTCCCCATGCCATCCACACGTGAGATGTGGTGTAATTTCTAAGCCTGCTGATATTTTATTTCAACAGGTAAATTCGGCCTGGCCCAAAAGGAAAAAAAAAAAAAAAATTAAAGACAAGAGAACTTGCAGAGGCTTTTACATTTTTTTTAATTTTTAAATTTTTTTAATGTGTATTTATTTTTGAGAGAGATGGAGACAGAGATAGAGTGCGAATGGGGAAGGGGGAGAGAGGGAGAGACACAGAATCCGAAGCAGGCTCCAGGCTCTGAGCTGTCAGCACAGAGCCCAACGCGGCGGGGGAGGGGGGGGTTGTCAAACCCACAAACCCAGAGATCATGACCTGAGCCGATGCTTAAGGGACTGAGCCACCCAGGCACCCCAGGCTTCTACATTTTGATTAGGCAACAGTTAGCAAGTCCCAGAGGCTCCTGTCCAGACCACAGCTGGGCTCCTCCTGCTTGCTCCAGGTGCCAGGCTGCACTCACACGGACTGATGTGCCACTTTGCACTTTTCTTCACCTTTCTAAGCCTTCAACTCTCTGACCAAAAGACAAAAAGAAAGAAGAAAGAAGAAGAAAGAAGAAAGAAAGAAAGAAAGAAAGAAAGAAAGAAAGAAAGAAAGAAGGAAGGAAGGAAGGAAAGAAAGAAAGAAAGAAAGAAAGAAAGAAAGAAAGAAAGAAAGAAAGAAAGAAAGAAAGAAAAGAAAAGAAATAAGAGTCCTTGAAAAACAGATTGTCATAGGCACACAGAGGCATTGAATAAAAATCTACAAAATAGCACTTCTACTATTGCCAGACCATGATAACCTTTTCAGCAGTGTCACTACTGAATGTGCCTGTGACCTTGGCACAATGCCCTGCTGGTGACATTTTAAATGAGTTTTAAATGGGGCAGTGTGAGCGATTAGGAAGAATAAGAAGTGGGAGTGAAGAAAAACTGAGAAGCAACATCATCACTACTAACCTGACTTATTCTGTTCTTTAGTTGGACATTTAGTAATTCACTTGACAAACTATTGATGAGAATTCTAATTTCTGGGTGTTCAGTGAATACACTTGACCTTGAACTACATGGGTTTGGACAGTGTGGGTTCATTCACGTATACACGGATTTTTTTCGATAAATATGGTTTAGTACTATATTTTCTGTTTACGATTTTCTTAACATTTTCTTTAGTTCACTGCACTGTAAATATATAGTATATAGCACATATACAAAATATGTTAATTGACTTCTTACGTTATCAGTAAGTCTTCTGGTCAATAGCAGGCTATTATATAGTTAATTTGGGGACAGTCTAAAGTTACACATGGAGTTTGGACAGCAGGTGTCATTGTCTGCAACCCTTTTATTGTTCAAGGGTCAGCAAATATATATTTTAACTTTTTCTTCTAGCCCATCATCAATAAACTATGATACCAACTCTATTCATCCTACCAGATAGCTATTTGCAGTATATAAACATATTGCAAAAAATGGAAAGAGATTTTTTTTCTTTTCTGAGACTCTAGAAGAGGAAAATTAGTTTGCTTGTCTACTTAAAGCTTTCTTAGAAACAGAAATGGACTGGATAATTATACTGCATAACTGCTTGTATGTTATCCTTTGATTTTTTTTAAATAAGCCTTTTATTTTGAGATACTTGTGGATTCACATACAGTTGTAAGAATTAATGCATTGGTGATGAGTTTTATAGCAAGACAGTGAGTGATGAAATGTGAGGAACTCCCATCGACTTGCTGTCCAGTGAAATTGATGAAGATTATTTTAAGAACAACCACTTGAAGACTCTGAAAAGGTTTGTTCTAAGGACAAACAAGAAATGAAGAAAACTATTCAAGATAACCTGAGTGTGTAAGAAAAGCGGGAGTCTGCTATTTGGGGGCACCTGGGTGGCTCATTGGGGTAAACGTCTGACTCTTGGTTTCTACTCAGGTCAAAATCTCACAGGTTCCTAAGATCTGGGATATAGCCCTTTGTGGTTGGGATTGGGATTCTCTCTTTCTCCCTCTCTCTCTACCCCTCTTCTGTTCCTTCCCTCACATGCTCCAGCTCTCTCTCGAAATAAATAAATAAACTCAAAAAAAAAAAGTTTGGTATTTGAACCAAGATCCTCCTTCCCCCTCCCGGCTTAACAAGGCAGAGACTCCACTGCTACAGCCAAGAACCCGGCTCTTGTCCTGCCCCTCCCCCATCTCCCATTCTGACAGTTACCTTCTGGGGAGGAGGAGTCCCGTGGATCTTCATCTTGCCCCTAGCCATCCATTGACCTGGCTAGTGCAGCCCAAGATGAGGGCTCTCTTTTTCCACGCAGCCCACACTTGTGAAAGGGAGGCTCTGCCTTGATTACAGCATCCTGAGAATGCTGGGCCCCAAGTACCGACGCCCCAGCTTGTGATGGTTTGACACCAGCAGAGACGACCCACAAGACATCTGGCTGCTGCCCATCCCTACACTGAGCTCCCAGAATAGAGGTGTCACTCAGAAAGAAGCTTGTCATTGTCCCAACGCCCCCCTCCCCCTGCTCCACCCAACTCCAGAGCCCTGCTTAGGGCTTTTGCTTTGGAGAAGCAGGCCGTAAAACCAATAGCTCCTAAACTGTTCTCAAAGGAAATAACTTCATTTGCAGCAGGGTATGCAAAAGTTTAAACCTAAGAATATTATCAAAAGTTGTGCAGATTATGATGGAAGACAAGGAGGAGATTAGTGGACTTGAAGTAGGTATGGCTTAGACTGTGAACTGGTTAGTTTGCAGGTTAGGAGCCAATGGTAGGCCACCCAAAATATGCCACATTGGCATGCAGATTATTTTAAGCTAAAAATAATCAAGGCTTCAAAGACTCAGGAAAAATTTTTGACCTTTCCCCTAACTGCCTAAAAGGATTCAGAGAGAGGACTTGCTCCAGGAAAAGAGCAATCACCATAGATAACAATATTATAATATGAACTAGGTATGGCGGATGAGGAGGAACATAGCAAAATCTGTGTGTTAAAATTCCTCCTCATACCCCATTGTTTCTCTATGGCCCAGAAAACATCTGTTCACCAAACATTTACTCTTTTTCATCTTCCTGTACATTGTTTCCCATGCTTTTGAAGTCCCAGACCCCAACCTCCTTCTTGGTTCAGGATGATATATATACTTCATTTACCTGACTGTCTTTGGAATCTCATGTCTATGTGAATTTCCTGTATGCACACAATTGAATTTGATTTTCTCCTGTTACTTTGTCTCATTCCAATTTAATTCTTAGACTAGCTAGAAGAAGTTAGACAGGCAGGGGAAAATGTTCCCTCCCCAACATAGGAAAGAACCAGGGAATATGAGAGTTGGAAGGATCCCTTCTGGGGTTTTGGGGGGTTTCTTCTCTCTACCTCTTCCAGTTGGTGAAAGCCATGATGCTTTTGCCTCCATCACAGCTGGGGATTACACTGCTTTTTATCTTCTGGCTAGGGTAGAAATCCTAGTTCTTACTTAGCCTTTGTTGTCAGGGTTGGTGATGGAACCATTTTTTTTTTCCTGTGGTTTTGACTTTAATAGAGTAATTATTTTCTAAAAGTGTTCAGCCTTGTTGGGCTATCTCTGTCTTCTGAAGCAGAAGACTTTCTGACGATTTTTTTTAACCTTGCTTGAAGTCCTTCAATATCTTCACACTTTCCTCAGAATAAAGTCCAAACTTTAACACGAAGTAGAATGTTTTCAGCATCTGACCATTACTTAATTACCCAGTCTCATTTTTGGGCCATATCCTTAAATATGCTATGTTCCAAACACACTACTTGTCTCTTTTTCCTTTAGGCTGGTTTCTTTATCTGAAATGTTTCTCTCACTCACTCCTGATATTATCCTTCTGATGTCTGCTTACTCATAGGTCTTTCTTGATACCTTATCCCAACCCTTCTGGCATGCTTTCATCGCCCCATTCTTGTTTTTTGTCAAAGGCCTTTGTACTTGCCGTGTCTTCTGTTCAAGACATTCTGCTCTTTATCATTCACGGATCAGCTTTAAAGATCAACACCCCAGTGGGTTCTTCTCTGAATTTTAAAACTAACACAGTTATTAGTGTATCGTCCCGTTTTCTCTCCTTACGTTAACATTAAAAGATCCAAAGTTTCTTTTGTTGTTGAGGACCTTCTAGGGCACTGTTGACCTCAGTCCCTAGAATGTCAACTGCACAAGGAAAGATGTTGTCTATTTTGTTCATTGCTCTATTCTCAGTGTCTATAACATCGTTTGGCTCTCAGTAGTACATACCCACTCATTTATTCATCTCGCGTTAATTGAGGTTCTATTATGCACCAGACACAAGGATGTATGACTCAACAAAACCATACAAATGTTGAGTTTTAGTCTAGCACGATGTTTGGAGATATAGTCATAATATTCTTACATTTTACCATAGTAAATAAGTATCGTGTTGTGTGTTATTAGAATATGAGAAGTCTATTTAAAAATAGAGCAGATAAAGGAGTCAGGAGTTATGAGACTGGGTAACATGTTGCAATAGCAAATATGAAGAGCAACTTTCAGTAAAGTATTTTCATGTACCTTTGTCATTTAAACTATTCCATTCCAGGGGCACCTGGGTGACTCGGCGGGTTAAACGTCCGACTTCAGCTCAGGTCATGATCTCACCACCAGTGGGTTCGAGCCCCGCGTCGGGCTCTGTGTTGACAGCTCAGAGCCTGGAGCCTGCTTCGGATTCAGTCTCCCTCTCTCTCTGCCCCTCCCCCACTTGCAGTCTCTCTCTCTCTCTCTCTCTCTCTCTCTCTCCCTCAAAAATAAATACAACATTAAAAAAATTTTAAAAAACCCATAAACTATTCCATTCCAACAAAATAATTTAACCATCCAGAATTGAAGAAAGGGAGACAAATGAATGATGTGGAGCATTTTTATTTTTATTTGGATGCAGATTTATTTCTCACATTTTTAAAAACAAATGCTACTATAATTGTTAAGTTTCATTTCCACTTATAAACCATTTCATGTATCAATTCAAAACAAATTAATTTGATGTAACTGTCTATATAAAACACCAAGATGCTAATCTTGGATTTGAGGAATAGTCATAATATCTAAAGCAGAGCAGTTCATAGAAAAATTATTTTCTGAGAAAACTAATTGGATCTTATTATGCCCTATTCAATTAGTTTTTGAAGTTTGCTTTTTTTATTCAATTCCCACCTGAGTGAGAGAATCTGAAAACATGGATCAGGAATAATTACTCAAGAAACCCAATTCCAATTTTTTTCTAATTACAAGAATGAAAAATAAACACACACACACACACACACAATGATAATTTAGGCATAAACATCACATCTCTGTATATTTTTCTTATATGATTAAAGAAATAGAGATAAAAATACACCATGCATTTTTCACTTAAACAGAAAAATGTGGAAATATTTTCGTAGTTGCTACATAGATTCAGGAAAGCAACTCTTAGGAAATCATAAGATTGTTGGTATTGAATTGTGAAATCAGCGGTGAAGTCATTTTTGTGGAAGCTGAGACGAAATCACTGAAGCAACTTTCCAAAAGACTGGTATTGGCCCAGAAGCACCTGGAAAAGTGATTATAATTATCAATTTTTCCATAAAAACATGGGAAGACATGAAAACTCATGGTAAGATAGCAAGCTAAGAATATGGATAAAATCTAGGAGAATCTGGGGATGATCATCAGGAGAGAATATAAAATTTAACCCAGAAACTTTAATAATGACAGGAGCACGAATCACAAGAAGTATGTATTGACATCAGAAGAGGTCTTCAGGGAGAGACAGGAAGCTGTGAAATTAGAATTAGCATAACTAGAAAAGAAGCAATTAATGCCTTTCTTTCAAGCCATGCTCTGCCCCAAGGGAGGGATCTATAACTGAAAAACAAGTAACAAAACAAACAAAACACCAAAACAACTTTGCATGAATTAACAGTAATGATATATTTAAACATATAAAGAGCTGATATAATTATTAATATATTGAAGAAATTTTAAGATTTAAAAAAATCTTCATTGATTGAGAGAAAGAGAGAGAGAGAGAGCACAAGCAGGGAAGGGGCAGAGAGAGAGACACACACAGAATCCAAAGCAGGCTTCAGGCTCTGAGCTGTTAGCACAGACCCCAAAGCGGGGCTCAAATCCGGGAGCAGTGAGATCATGACCTGAGCCAAAGTCGGATGCTTAACTGACTGAACCACCAAGGAGTCCCTAAAGAAGAAATTTTAAAAACTAATGAGCAAACCAACAAATGACAGTAATAACATTTTTACCAGTGGAAACCTGGAAGTAAAGGCTGAAACTACCTTTGTTTCTAAACTTTACTTGGAAATAAAAATAACACAAATTCAACCTATATGTGTCTACTGTTTAATAAAACTTATTGCATTTATCCTAATTCCTAAGGCAATACAAGTTCACTGAAGAACTTCTGAAAAAACATCAAAAGGCCTGAAGAATTTTCACATAGCCCAGAAATAACCACTACTCACATTTTCACAGTCATATCTATATATTTATAACATTGGGCAATACCGGCCATATTAATTTCTTTTTTTTTTTTTTAAGTTTATTTATTTATCTTGGGAGAGAGAGAGCTGGGGAAGGGCAGAGAGAAAGAGAATCCCAAGCAGGTGCTGCTCTAATAACGAGGAGCCCGACACGGGGCTCAATCCCATGAACTGTGAGATCATGACCTGAGCTGAAACCAAGATGTGGGACGCTTAACCTACCGAGCCACCCAGGCTCCCCGATCATATTAATTTCCTACTGCTGCTGTAAATATTACCACAAACTTAGTGATAACACACATTTATAAAAACCTCCTCTATAGTTCTCGTGATCAGGAGTCTGAAATCAGTCTCACTGGGTCGGAGTTGGGGTAAAAGCAAGGCTGGATCCTTCTGGAGGCCTTGAGGAGAGAATCCACTTCCTGACTTTTTCAGCTTCTAGTGGATGCCTGCATTCCTTGACTGTGGCCCCTTCTATCCTCAAAGCACATCACTCCAGTCTCTGATTCTGTCATTGCATTATCTCTCCTCTTACTTTGACTCTGTGCCTCCCTCTTATAAGGAGCCTTGTGATTATACTGGGCTCATCTGGATAAGCCAGGATAATCTCCCTATCCCCAAATCTTTCATTTCATCACAGCTATCAAGTCCTTTTTGCCATATAAGGTAATATTCACAGGTTCCGGGGATTAAGACATGGTCCTATTTGGGGGTTGTTATTCAGCCCACCACAGTAACCATAATATTTTCCTCTGTAATGATGTGTCAGGAATGACGAATTCCAGACAGCATTCTCTAAACCAACAAGATAACACTAAGAATTTTCAATATCAAGAAATGAAGACACACTTATGTGGTTAATACAAACTTGACATCTGTGAAATAAGTGGACTGATAATAGATTACAGCTAAAGTAGTTTTGTAAAGACTTTTTTGGTCTGGGAAATTTGCTTCATCTCTGCTCTCTCTGTGGAAAATTTTCCAAGATTCTTATTCTTTTAATGAGTTCATAGTTATTGATGATGGGGTGAGTACCTCCTTCTATCTTCACGAGTATTTTAGAGATAAAGTGAAAATGTTTGCACCGGGGATCATTTGCCAAATGCTAATTTATCCAAAATCTCTCAATTCCCAAATATTTGGCTTTGTTCTAATATTTACCGTTTGCAAGTCATTTTCTTTAAGAACAATATTGAAAAACATAGGACCTGTGCATTTCCAACTTCTTTACTTGTTCTAAGATTCTACCAGCTAGTATGAACAGTTTGTGTGTTTGTTTTGTTTTGTTTTAAATACAAATAAAAACAATTTATATGGATCGTTTCTACAAATAGTGACAAGTCTAAATGTCAAGTACCATGCCTAAAATATAAAACACAGCCTGATCTGTATTCTCTGATCTGCTCTGTTATCTGATCAATTGACTAAAACGGGTCCTTAGTTTTAGCCTGCTTTATCATCTTTTGTGATATATTTTAATTTGTTCTTCCTTTTAATATAATTAAAATTGACCATTAAGTGCTTTGAGCACCGTCATGTTTTGTGGAGTTAATAAAATTATCCCTCTATATTATCATACACATTTTTTTGAATGTGTGCTCATCAGATCTTCCTTGTGCTGCTATATTGGATTTACTTACCTACTCTCTCTCTCTCTCTCTCTCTGTCATCTATATCTATCTAACACAAAATGCTTCTCTTGAGGCTTATGATGGGGAATTTTCATGTTTGTTTCTCTGTTTTCCTTCTTGTTAAGTGATATTATTTAGAGCCTGGCCATTAGCTTGTATTTTACAGTCCAACTTTTTAAAGCTGTATTTTTTTGTGCCAGGGTTAGCCCATCTCTCTAACATTTTCATACTTTTCTATCTCTGATACAAGAAAGTACAGCCACTCTACCTGCCCATCATGAACGTATAATCTCTGTGTTTATTTCTCCTTACTCGTATGAGAAAAATGATCATCAAGACAGGTTCACAACTAGTCTTATATTCTCCTTTTAACAGAATGACCTTTCCAAATGATGTGCAAATTTTTGAAAGCCCTAAAAAGGCAGGATATGTTTGTTCTCTAAGTCAATTATAGTTTGCCCTAGGGTGCTTCTCTCAGAGTTCCCATTTGGATCAACAGTCATGGCACACTTCTGTTATGGCATTGCCTTGCCCGGCTAGTCTTCCTCTTTGAGTTCTTCCAGATGTCAGAATTCTGACCTGGAACCTGAAACTCCATGAAGAGGTATGTTCTCCTTAAACACAGTATCTCTGGGAAGTTCAATCGCTCTCCAGCCCCTCCTTCTGCTTGTCATGTATTATCTTGTTGCTCTGTTCTACAGAAATTGTTGAGAAATTTTCTTATTTGCAAAATCTGGAGTCTTACTTGATTCTGGACATATTCCAGGTTGTAACCATTTCTTGCCTAAGTCCTGTTACTGCCAGATTCAGGTTCCAGAGAGTACAGAAAGTGAAATTCGATAGCAACCAAGAATGACATGATGTAACTGCGGTAGCCCATGAGGACTATTTCCAAGGTTTAGAAAGAAACATTCTCATTACACACAAAATCTTAGCGCAGATGCTGAAATTCTAAATGCTTCCATAAGCAGAGAAATTTCCTTACTTCTCAGTCCAAACACATTGTAGAGACATCTCAGAAAAAGATAAAGAGAGTAGATTACTCCACCCAAAACTTCCTCTTGTTCATCCTAACTGATGCTTCTGACACCTGCTTTTGATGCCAATTGCTGCTGCAACTCCAGCAATTTTCTGTAATCTGAAGTTCAGCCAAGAGCTGCCCTGGCCATCCTCCTCTTTTTAATTAACTGTAAATTAAATAAATGATCACCTTACGTCTTTATGCTCAATTGTCGGCAATAAGAAATGACTAACCAGGATAGCACTCTCCCTACGTACGCCTTCCACTTCATCTCCTACCTTTCTCTTTCTCATGCATTGTGCTTTCTATTTCTCAAATGTTCCAAGAGTTTTCCAGGCACAGGGCATTTCTCCTGGCTCATTTGTACTCTTCCTCTTCCTGGAATGCAATGCCTGTGCCCTACTCATTACACAAGCTCAAATCCATTTCCTCAGAAAGTCCTTATGTACTGTGTTCTGCCCAGCTCAGGAGCCTCCTATTTCATGGCCTATTACAATTTTCTTCATAACGCTTATAATTGCATAAAAGAAGTTTAAGTCTGTGTTTACTTGCATATTTCTGTCCATCTCCTTGAGAAAATAAGTTTAGCGAAAGCGAGGACCTCATGAACATGTGTCTCTAAGTATAGAATAGTGCCTGGTATGAAGCTGAGTACAGCAGTAACTTAAATGTTACAACCAGAGCTCAAAATATTGATTTAATTGAATTTCAGAGCTGTGTGCTTAGAGGCCTATGCCTGCAGATTAAACTGTTAGTGTCTTTTGCCCTAAAAGGTACGATTCCATCCAAGCTCATGTGAAATAGATGTCCACGATGAATTCTAATTGATGATTTGGTTTTAGCTACAGTATTAATTTGTTCCTTAGGAGTCTGGGAAAGAGCAAAGTGCAGATACATGAAGGTTTCCTGGGCTCAGCAGCAAAGATCAGATCAGGTGGCTTAGAATAGGGTAGAATTGTTGAGAGAAAGGGAGCAAATTGTTCATTACTACTTCTCTTAAAAGGGCTTATTTTTCAGGCTTCATAAACGAAACTTAATGCTAACTTCTATACTTGTACTGTTCTGTTTAACCCACATTTCAGCTAATCCACGTAAAGCTATGTATTTTGACCCAGGTGTCTTATTCTCCCAGAACTTCTTCCTCATCAATATCAATTTCTACACAGACGTCCCTATATTACCCCAATACTCTGATTTTCCTACAACAAAGCTTGCTTTTGTGATGCTTCCGTAGGATGTTTACACATTGCATATGCTAAGAAAGGAGATAAGAGTAGTACCCTAATATTAATGACAGATGGTGAATTATTGTTTTACCATCTGCATAAAAAACTGAAGGACCTTTGGCAAGGACATTTAATGTCTTAGTCTGAAGCCTTGATTACTCTGACCATAGGAGGTTAGTCAGCGTGATGCTTTGTAGAAGAACAGTACTCTTCTGTTCCTCAGATAATACAATGGCAGGTTATTAGCACCTTACCAAATTCCTCAAAGGGAACAGGGAACTATCGTTACTTATTTTTTTTTTAATGTTTACTTATTCTTGAGAGAGAGAGCATGAGTGGAAGAGGGGCAGAGTGAGAGAGAGACACAGAACCCAAAGCAGGCTCCAGGCTCTGAGCTGTCAGCACAGACCCCAACACAGGGCTTGGACCCACAAACCTTGAGATCACGACCCGAGCCAAAGTCAGATGCTTAACTAACTGAGCCGCCCAGGTGCCCCTGTCATTACTTAATTTTAAATCTTCCACAGAAGATTTGACATAGGGTCCCACACACTATTTCTAGAGTCTTAGCTCCCACCCACCACTTTACAAGTTGCGATGTAATAGCATCAAAATACACTCACACCATATTTCAAGCCTTTTTGTCTTTGTGCATGCTTTTTCCTCTGCCAATACATTCCTCTTATGCCCCTTCCCCAGATCCTTTCTTTTGGGTGCTTTTGAACTTGGAGACTCAGCTTGAGTCATCTTATCCAAGGTTACTCCCTCTGCTGTCCCACAGTGAACTGCACAGACATTCACCATAACAACTATCATACTGATTAAAAGTATGTGTTTCCATGTCTATATATCTAATAACACTAGAAATGATCACTGTAGGGTAGTGGCCTTACTTTATCCATGCTTGGCAATATACTCCATAGATATTTACAGAATTTCTTTGGGTTTATCCTGTTTGAGATTTATTAATGGGTCTTGAATTTGTAGGTTTTGTTTTGTTTTGTTTTGGGGGCGAGGGTGTTGAAAAATTTGGGAGATTTCTATCCATTATTTCTTCAAGTGAACTTGAGGACCTGACCTCTTCCTTTTCTGCTTCCCGGACTTGGATGACACAAATGTTACATCTTTACAGATAGTCTCACAGGTCCCTGAGATTCCATTCATTTTCGCTCTCTTTTCTCTGTTATTCACATTGGGTTACTTCTCTTTTTCTACCTCAAGAAAGTTTACACATTCTTTCCTCTGCCCCTCCATGCTGCTGTTGAGATCATCCACTGACCTTTGAAATTTCAGCTACTGTATTTTTTCAGTTCTAACATTTCCATTTGGTTCTTTTTATTTTCTATTTCTTTGCTGAATCTGTCTGTTTTCCCATTTATTTCAAGCACGTTCATAATTACCCTCTGAAGCATTTTTATGAAGGCTTGTTTATAATCTATTTAAGTAATTCTAACATGTTTGTCATTTCAGAGTTGATGTCTGTTGATTGTCTCTTTTCATTCATGTTGCATTTTCCTGGTTCTAAGTATGAGACATGATTTTCAGTTCAAACCTAAACATTTTGAATACAACATTATGAGGCTCAGGATTCAATTTAAACCTTCTATTTTAGCTGAATTTTGTGACACTGCGTTGGCAAGAGAAGTTAGGGGTCTCCATTCTAACTCTCTGGACTCCGAGCAGGAGGGACTTTTCAGTGATGATGAGCAGAAGTGTGAGTTCTGTTTCCCCCTTAGGCTTCCTCTGGTACTTTTCTGGCTGAAGGGTATAGGAAGCGCCTCATTATTCCTCCTGAGATAGCCTCCACTGATGCTGGAGAGTTGGAAAGGCCTCCTTATTACTGGGTGTTGGTGAAAATCCTAATCTGACATGAGGCCACATCTCACCCCATCCCAGTGGCACCCCATTACTGACAGGAGAGAGGAGAAGTCCAGGCTTACCCACACGATACCCACTGACACTGCACAGTGGTTGGTGGGGGTGTTCATTACTGCCTGGCAGGGATCAAAGTCCTGGCTCCACACTCAGACTTCTTGATAGTACCCTGGGGGTGCAGAGGGTGACTGGGGTGCTTCCCGAGAGCTTCCACGGGGTGGAAGTCGACATCCCCACTCGGCCTCTGCCGACACTGTGGAGAAAGGACTGCCGTTTCTCCTCTAGCACGTATTTGAAGTAGAGATACTTGTTTGTGTGCTGCTAGGTGGCCCTTTCCTGCTCCTTAAGTAGAGATAGCAGGGTTTGGTGGGGCTTTCTGGGTCTGTGTCCATTGACCATTCTTGGTTGCTGGCTTCTTCAGCTCTAAGTCTGGGATATTCGAGGCAAAGAGAAACTGCAGCAACCTACCACCATGCTGTTCCTCAGGCCTTTGGGTCCCTGGGAAGTCTACCTTCTTCTCTCCATTTTCAGTCTTCTTATGTTTGTTTAAATATGATATCCATGGTTTTTAGTTGTTCTTCATCAGAGGAACAAAAAAAAGTATGTCTCCTGAATATTTCCAGAAGCAGGTCGCTTCAATAAGGCCTTATGAATAAATAAAACACTGCAGGTCTCAGTATTATTAAAGCGTTGAATTAGAATGTATTAAAAATAGTATTATTCTTTAATTTCTTGATACACTTATGACTGATTATGAGAAAGTTTTGAATGTGTTGATAAAAAATGTTAAAGGTCATGGGACATTTGTGAAATTTTCCATTGACTAGTCAGACTGGTCTGCATGGTGTCCGCATCAAAAGTCATTTTATAGACTCCTTCTATATAAATCCCTTGGATATAATTTTCCGGAAATCAACCAAGTTATTTGTATGTGTTTTATTTTCTTACACACTTCTCATTTGCACAATAATAAAGAATTAAAATTTCTTTCAGAGAAAATTATTCACACTTGGATTAGTCAAATCAAAATCAAATTTTATGATTCTGGTATAATTTTTAAAAATAATTCCTTGCCATGTTGAAACCTCATTTCTCACCTTTCCTACATTTTCTCTCAAATAGTTTTGCAAGCAATTTTTCACACAGAAACAATTACTTGGATGACAAAAATTGGATTATCTGGAAAAAATTAATTCACACTCTGCATTTCATGAGATGTTTCAGACAGCAGAAATACTATGAACTGTTGAAGCTACTCTTTAAGATGACAAATTCTGATGAAGACATTTACTAAGGCATAACTAAACTAAAATACTGATGAAAATGATTTGGGGGCCATGATTTCCTGGACTGAAGGAATAAAGGAAGGAATAAAGGAAAGAGCAGTTCAACCTCTTGATTTTACAATTCAGGAAATGAACCCAATGAAAAGGATTGCCTGAGAGGATTGTCCTAAACTTCAGCCTGAATGAGGACCACCTAGAAGGTGTTGAAATAGACTGCTGAACTTCACATTCAGAATTTTTGGTTCAGGTCTGGGCGGGGGGAGGGCGCTCCAGAATCTGCATTTCTCAGAAGTTACTTGGTGATGCTAATGCCTACAATGCAAGATTACATTTTAGTACTGCTGGCCTAGAATTACAGAGTAAATAAATGGCAGAACTCTACCAGAGGTCCAGCGTACTGCCTGCTCAGCCCATTCTAGAAAATTGCTTCTTATTTTATTGCTTTATTCTTTCACGTCAGTTATTTTGACACTTCCAAAATGTTCACACCAATCTGTAAAATCTCCATCTGTAGTCACTATTTTCAAGATAGGCATTAGATTAATGTTGAAATATTATTTTCCTTATTATTGAAATTTTATTTTCTTATTTAATAGAATTCCTATTTGAATGGTTTCTTTCTGTAACTCAGTGGATCACATCCCATGCCTCCCTGCCACAGGCACCACAGTTTAGAACAGAGCTCCATATTACATCGTATGCCCTTTTTATTTCAGTCATCTTGATCACTGATACACAGTAATCCACACTGATTTTTAAGAGAGAAAAAAATGACTAACCGGATGATTAACTTTTTTCAGTTTAAGAGGTGAAATATAATAAGAATAATTATCAACATTTATTTAAACTACTCTATGTACCAGAGACTACTTGAAGCACTCATTCATTCATTAATACATTTTATTCTCTCAAGAACACCATGAGATAGTCACTGGAGATGCATTTTAGAAATGAAGAAACCTAGTCACACAAAGGTTAAGTAAATTGTCAAAAAAGCACTCATCGAGTGGGCAAAGCAACCCAGACTCAAATGCAAGCACATCTAGAACTCTTGTGCATCACCGCCTTTTGAATTTTCTTATGTTATGTTTCTCTAATATTTGTGCTATGTTATTATTTCTCAGATTTGCCCAGTAACAATATGATTATATGAGAAAAAAATAATTTCTTTTTTTTTAATTTATTTATTTTGAGAGAGAGAAAGCTGGAGAGGGGCAGAGAGAGAGAGAGGGAGAGAGAGAATCTTAAACAGACTCCATGCTGTCAGCACAGAGCCCAATGTGGGGCTTGAACCCACACTCTGTGAGACCATGACCTGAGCTGGGATCAAGAGTCAGACACTTAACTGACTGAGCCATCCAGACACCGCTTTTAAATTTTTTTTAAGTTTAGTAGAAGGTAAATTTTTAAAGGAATAAATGTGTTTCCTAGACTTCATAATGAATCAGCCTCATCTTATGGCAGTCACCTAATATAATAAAACACTCGTTCACATGCAAACGACACGCCTCCTTAAAATTGGCTGAGGAAAGATCACTCTTTAGGTTTTCAATGACCTACTGACTCGAGCATGCTGCCACATTGTAAGTCATGGACCAAGTGCCCTCAAGTCATGTACTAAATCCCCTAACACCCACTTCCTTCCCTAGAGTGCCAGGAGGATTGCACTGTGAGTCTCAGAGTTTGATTCTGCTGGGTTGTTTCCTAGTGGGGTCATTTTAATATTTCTGTGCAAACTCCAGTCAAAAATACGATGCTTAGCATTCAGTGCATTTGTGTGGTGTCTGATCATGAAGTTGCCATAACTAAAGAAGTTAATATACTCAATATCTTCCCACTGATGACAGGGAAGTTATAGAGATATACTTACAAGTTCCTGCTGAAATCCCCTGAAAACTTTTTTTAAAAAATCATGTTTTCTGAAGCAAGGCCTTCAAAGCTGATCTTCAGATGATTTCCCTGCTCTTTTCAATTTCTCATTTTGCTTCATCTCATGATGAAAGTGAATTTGAACTCGATTCACAGCATTGCAGTGATATACAGATCCACATGCCTAAAAAATTTACTATGAGTGATTTATTTGTTGTCTGCCCATGGTAGAAACCTATTGCCTATAATAATTCACCCAAAATATTCATTACAGTTTATGCATTTAAAAGAGTGTGAGATTGGCAAAACTTTTGGGGCATTTTTTAGGTGATATGTATATGGAGAATTCTGTTCTCTTAAGATAAAATAGATACTTGGGATTTGGGTAAACTTCCTTCTTTTTTAAAAATTTATTTATTCTGAAAGACAACACAAGCAAGGTAGGGGTTGAGAGAGGCGGGGAGAGAGAATCCCAAGCAGGTTCCCCACTGTCAGCACAGAGGCCGATGCAGGGCTCAGACTCATGAACCATGAGATCATGACCTGAGATGAAATCAAGAGCCGGATGCTTAACTGACTGAGCCACCCAGGTGCCCCTGGGTAAACTTCTTTCCTAAGTTTAGAATGAGTGATCCATTCATGGATTAAAAAAACAAAAAGCATTTAAAGAGAAAATAATGAGTCTTCCGCCAATCCTTGACCCAGTGGGTCCAGTTCCCACACTACCCCCAACTCCAACAGATAGAACACCTGCATTTGGTTCTTAAGTGTTCTTGGAGAGTTTATCACTTAGCCTTTCAGAGATTCTTTATGCACATCTCACAAAATTATTTATACATATCTACTTATGTAGCTTCTCGTTTTTCCCTCTTTAATATCTTACAATTGTCTTTCCATAAGCTTTGCTAATTTCTTCATAATTTTCCTATATATTTTACCTTTTCTGTTAATATTCCAAATGGGGTCTTGTCTTCATTATAGATTCTATATAGATATTATTTTATATATGAGTGCTATTAATCATATATCAATTGTGTACCTTACTAATTCACTGAATTCTCTTTTAAAATAATTCTTCATAACTTAATTTCTTAATTATTTCTAGTTCAACAATCATATCCTGTGCAAGCTAAAATAATTATTTACTCATTTTTAATTTCTATACCTTTAATTTTTCCCTGATGTAATAGCTCCTACTACAGACACTTACTAAGAGAACTAAATAAATTTATATACAATCTCCCCCAGCATATAGTGAGCATTATATGACAGCTTGCTATTACTATTATTTTTTTTCACTTGCTTCTACATGATCTGCTAGTCACCTTCTGATTCATCCATGCCCTGAGTTGTCCTTTCTTCTTGTCAGGGCTTTTACATTACTTGTAGAAAATTCTCAGTACCTCCTTACAGTTATTTAGTGCCTAATATGTACCAGTCACTATGATAAATTCTTGCTATACATGTGTGGTGAACAAGAATGACTTTAATGGAAAGTGCAATCTGGGAAAGTATACAAAGGGGTAGGCATATAATTATTTTATAAATATCTTCATCAACTACGTATAGTTGGATAGCTTTAGCTGTCCATGTTCTTAATTAGGTACTGGACAAATCAATGTATTTTTAGAAACAGGGATTTCTGTCTCTTTCATCTACTAATTCCCTGCTGCCATGACTTATTTCCCAGGAATCCCTCCTTGTTTCAGTACATTGGGAATGAGTTTACATAGACTGCCTTCGTTTTGGAGAAGAATAACTTCCAGGGTAAGTCATATCTGAAAGTCTTTCTACCTCTGCAGAAATGTTCAGTTTGCTTGCTGCCTCTTGAGGTGTACTAGAATGGGGTTTTAATATTTAACTACTTAATGCCCATGTGGTGTCAGACTTTATTAACGCATAAAGTATTCAGTGGTACAACTTATATTTTTGTCTTGGCAGGCCTACTTATATTACTTGATAATGGCATATGAAGCTATCTATAAAACTTTAAGATTGAATAATTTTAAAACCTTCTCCCTCTGGCCCACAGTGGGTGGTAGCATTATTCCACTTTCCATTTTATTTTTTATCCCTACTAGGACATGGCTAAATCTAGATTTCTTTCTTTGCATTAAGTCACTCAAAATAATAAAGTAAAAACTAGTTTAAAATAACACTTAGATGCATTAGAATAACGTAGTCCTTATCTCTTAAGGGGAAAAAAATCTGATGGCTTTCTACGCAGTAAATAGAAATAGGGCAAAAAAAAGTAGGTTGATAATCATTTCCCCAGTCCAAATGCAAATTTCCAAACTTAAGCAATGTCTTACTTCTCTTTGGATGCTTCATGGGAAATTGAATTTTGGAATTGGGGCAGAGAAAGTCATGTTTTTGTTGCTGTGGTTACAGGAGATAGCAATTTTTCCAACAGAGAAACAGAGGCCACAACAACAATGGAAATCCGATTCCCATAATCAGCAAATCCAAGGCTGCCATTACAGAGGAGTAACTGGAATGTCCCAGTGCATGCTCTGGGAGCAGGCGTCTAACGCATGTTTGTAGGAAAGAAAACACGGCTCAGGGGCCAAAAAATTGAGGCTGTGGGGTTAAGGAGTCCATGCAAAATAGCGAAGATAAATAGTGAGGATGTTGAATGACTACGTTTGTTAATTCTACAAAAGGGAATTGTAAAATATATCGGACAAGATCACCAAAAGCTGTGTGTTTATCTCTAACTTTCATGATGGATTCATTTGTAGAATCATTGTTTGACATTAGCGAGGAACAACCCAGTGAGAGTTTCATTTGGGAATGTGAAATTATAGATCAAAGGAGAAGCTGTGGCAAGAAAGACGAATTAAAGCACAGATTTGGGAACCATCTGCTTGGTGGTGAGAAATGAAACCTGTTATTCCCCCAAGAGTGAGGAGATCTGAGGGCTAAACCTTCAGAAACTACAGGGAGCATCAAGAAGGAAAAGAAAAGTAAAGACAAATGAAAGCAGAAGTTAGTGGAGGACCAGAATCATATTTTTAAAAGTTGTTTCTCAGTTTCTGCTCTTAATTTAGAATGTACACAAATAATTTATATTTCTCTTTTAAAATAAGTCTTTTTATATTTATCTTGTTTTCCTGTAATATATACCCACAGGTTAGTGTTTTGAATAATCTAGTACAATACAATCGTATAAAATATTTTCCTAGGAAAAGGTTGATACAATTACACTGTTTAATAAACCTCAGAACAAAAAACATTTTACTTAACATTACTTTGTCTAGTCTTTTGTTTTCAGTCAAGAATTAATCAACTTTTATGATTGGAAAGAGAACTTGAATTAAATGTATCTTTGAGAGCTTTTCATAGAGCTATATATTCTGGAAGGCTTCTGTAATCTATTATTCTGTGTGGCACATAGGAAAAGCTCACTTGCTTCTATGTTAATTTAGCAGTATAAACTATAAACAGGAGGATTTAAAAAGGCTCAAAATATTGCATCCTCTGGGGCTTCTCTTAAGTGTACGTTAGTGCACAATAAGTCCTTGCCATTTAAAAGTTCTGAGCTTTTATTCAAAATAAATAGTTTGCTCTGTATCTTAAGTTATGAAGCTTACTTATGGTGATTTAAATAATCTCAAGACCATTATGTTGGTCACATTACTGCCGCGTGTGTTCTTTTGAATTGCCGTCCAGAGATAATGGCGATTAGATATGGCCTGTTGCTTTGGGTAATAAGGTTTAGTCCATTATCCAACCAAAATTTGTCTCCTTATCTCCTATGTATTCTGCCTAGGATTGTCATTTGTACAAAACTACCCCTATCTTTTTTTTTGAGTGTAAATGTAATTATGTTGCTATTCAAATCCATGAAGTATCCATAGGTTTATTTATCTCAGCCAAAAACTCAGATCTATATAAAATAAGGGGGAAGATGATTCTGACAATTCCCACAGTAAATGACATATTCTACTAAATAGAACAGAGTGAAGGAGGACATTGGGATAACACCTGTCCAGAAAGCTTTTCCATCATGGAAAATATTATGTAAGCTCTTTGTTTTTGTTTTCAGAAAATAATGGCTGTTTTTTAAATCTACTTTGCATGATTTCAGCCATTATTTTAAGTGAGAAAATGATATTCTGTAAAATAGGGGAAAACAGCCTTGAATGTATTCATCTTGCAAGTATCAAGTGTATCCTTTGTGCCACACTCCATCATAGGCAGCGTTAAATAAAGCAGTCCTTGCTGTTAGACTTGCAATATCCTGGGACTCAGTCTGAGATCATGGAGAAGGTAAAAATACCGATCTGTTAGCTCAAGACAACCTGGTTTATATTAGTTGTCCCTGCTTTTTATTAATACCACTTTCTTTGCACTCGGTCATGTGCCCTGATTTGGATGATAAATACTATGCCCCCCTCGCCCTCCAAGACTGCTATAGCAATGAGGAATTGCTCTCATGGCTCATTCCCTTTCATGAGCCAGTGATTCCACTGATTATCTTCCAGAACAAAAGCCCACAAACCTGGGTGCACACTAACATCCTCAGGCTCCACCAAGAGATTTCAACTTAATCGGTCGTAGGTGGGGTCTTGTCGGGAGTGCTTTAAAAAATAAGAAGAATAATGTTTTTTAGCTCCCCACATGATTCTAATACATGGACAAGGTTAGATCCACTCTTCTGTATGGAGGTAGTTCAGAGGAATGGACACGCAGAAGCTTGGGAATCAGATAATCTGCTTGGGCAGATCTGCCTGGTTCTGCTGTGCTCCTCTGTGACTTCAAACTGTTTCCTAAATTCTCTGAGCCTCAATTATCTGAATGGCCCGTAGGGCGGGAATGGGACGATCAATCCTGCAGGGCTCTTTGTAGCTTAAAGCAGATAATATGTGTACAATCTGTACAAAATAGTAAACATTGATAAATCCTCCTGAGCCATTCCAGATGTATGCATCGTCTTCTACGAAGAAGGGGCAAAGCTGTTTTGTTGAGAAAGTACCTCCAGTAGTGTGACCCACATGTCCCTAATCTGAAATAAACATCTTGTTTTATAAAAATGACTTTCCTTAATATTCTAATCTGGAGTGTGAGTTTGCATAAATTTGACAGCCTGGATTATTCAGCAAGTCATAGGAGAAAGAGGTCTCCTTTTATCTTTTCTTCTTCTTTTTTTTCTTTCCAGGTATAAAGACCCCTGAGATTAGCATTACTTATTGACAATTTCAGATAATAAGCACTTGATTAGATGTTAAGAGCCCCAGATTTCATTACTAAAAAGTAGGGTGACTTTGAGACAGTGAACTCTTCTCTACGTCATAGTTTCCTCATCAAAGTTAGTAAGAGCCATTTTTATCCCCACCTAGACCTGTATTTAAGTTTTTCTTTGTATTCTGTGCTTGGTACTAAGGGAGAAAAATAGGACATAATACCATTTGCAGACAAGCAATTTAAAACTAAGATAATTTATGTAATTATACCATTAGAGAAAACTATCATCATCATCACCATCACCATCATCATCAATATCATCATAGAATATACTATAGAAGGATTAGCAGCACAGCAATGTTATTTAAAACTTATGACAAACAAGTCCACAGTGACTTGCTATTGATGGTTTTCCAGTTTCAGAAATTGACTGTAAGCTACAAATCACCTATTTCAACATTTTATTGGTACCTTTTGAGGTACACTGTTTTTGCCTATGGAAACCTGGCCTTAGTCAGTATTCTATTCAACAAGTGACTCACTCTAGAGTATAGAAAATTCATTTGTTGTTCCCCAGTGTAGACATTTGCTAATTCATCAGAATTCTACCTATGTAGCTTTTTAAAGTTTCCTGCTTCTCTGATAAGTTTTCCTTATGTAAAGTTTTCACAAACAAGTAGCATTTGAGAAAGAGATGCAATGCAAAATACTTCAGTCAAGAACTCATCCAGAATGATTCGTTCTAGAAATGGAACCTTAGGGTCATTTCATCATGCTTCAATCACATTTTGTTTTATACTGTATCTATTGGTATTGTACTTTGGGGCTCAGGGGTGCTGAAAGGCAAATGTTGAAAAGAGGCAAAACATCTCAATCCAGAAGAGATCATCTGATGGCAGGTACATCCGTTAGTAACCTTGTCCCAGCCATTTTCTCCTACTATTCTTTGCCATTCTCACACAATGATATAAAAACAAAAAACAAAAAACAAAGCAAACACCTCTTCTCAAAAGCGTTAGAGCCAATAAACAGGAAGAAGTGCCAGGCTGAAGCACAGGCTACTCAGAGGACACAATGTGATCGCTCAGCTCTGCTTTATTGCAGTCATTAAACCATTAACAATGAAATAATACGACAGGTAAAATGCCATTCCTACGTGTCACAGGTGTCATTTTCTCTGGGTTCATAGAACAGACTAAAATGTGGTTTATGGCATATATCCAGAAGCACACAGGAACCACTGGTAACAGTAACAACAACAACAAAAAAGCCTTATTGAAATAGAACAGAAGACAGTTTTTATGTTCTACATTAAAAATCACTAAATGGTGTACATCAGAATACAAAAGAAAATAAAAGAGAAGCCAAACTTCTTAAAAGTCATTAAAGTGGGTCTCAAGTACTCCTTTCCCTAAAGAAGATATAGAGCTGCAAAGCCTGCCAAAAACAATAAAATAGTTGCAAAGATGGTCTCGTAGACTTGTTGGTTTAAAAAGCTGGGCAAGCGTTGTCTGGGTGGCTCAGTCGGTAAAGCCTCAGACTCCCGATTTCTGCTCGGGTCATGATATTGGCCCAGGATTCATATGATCAAGTCCCTCATCGGGCTCTGTGCTTACAACATGGAGCTGGCATGGGATTCTCTCTCTGCCCCTCCCCACCCTCTCTTTCTTTCTCTCTCACAATAAAGAAATACGCCTTAAAAAATAAAATGAAATAAAAATCTGGTCAAGATTTTTAAAAGAAGAAGAAGAAGGGTTTGGGGATTGATTATCGGAGACAAGGATCCATTTCTGGGGGGAAAACTGTGAAGATAGTTACTCTGGGCAAGGTCAAGAGGACTTCCTAGTACAAAGAGTAACCATACGTCAGAGCACGGAGCATTTTCACTAAGGTGGCCTATAGCATCTTGGAAATCAATCCACTCTTTCTTTGTTCTCCACTGTACTCCATTTCTAGCTCGGTTTTCTAATGTAATCCATCTGGGCAGACCTTCCAATTCAGTGCAGAACAATTAGATGTTCCATCCACTCTTCAACTCACATTTGATTTTTCCAGCAATTCTTTGAGACAAAGCTTAGCATCCACATTTTACTAGTACATGGACTGACATTAAAATAGAATAAATCACTTTTCTAATGTCTCACAGCCAAAAAGTTGTAGACTGATATTCTAATAGACTTTCAAGTCCTTACATTCTTTCTATTATCACACCTTTGTCCTTTTGTTAAGCAGGACTTCTTTTTTTTTTTTAACCAACAGGACCCCAATTCAATATTTGGAGTTTAACAGAAGAAAACGACTCCATTAAACCAACCAACAAAAGGGTATTGTGTCACCTAAAGAGAATGGGCAGATATAGGTCTTCTCTCAGGCTCAACTGGTTTCAGAAACTCAGTTGCTGCCTCTAGATCTCTTTCTTTATATTCATTTTTATCTCTGTCATTATATGCAACATCTCCATCTCTCTCCACCTCTCTGTTTGCTGTCCTGCAATCTCTTCTGCTGAGATTATGGAGAACATTTATTCTGAAGAGTCATTGCTTTCTCCACAAAATAGGAAATACAACTATAGGTAGTGCTAAGCTTAAATTATCTTATCTCAGAAGCTTCAGAGGACAGGGAGGGCTTCACTTTTTATCACAAATAAATCCCAGTGAATAATTTGTCCAACCTCTGTCAAGGGCCCATCTTTCAGTCCAATCATTAAGACCAGAGGATATCTGGCCTTTTCTATGATGATAGTTGGGGGGGGGGGGGGTTCAGTGAGTTTCTAGAGGTTAGAGGAGGGAAGAGTGGCTCTCACTGTAAGAGAAAGTTAAGTTAAGATGGCAGAAAAAAGACAATTGTTAACCTCAGAGCTTAATTTTAATTCAATCATCAGAGCTAAAGATAGAATTCATGTTTTTAAAAAAGTATTATTAGATATGGTTTCCTAAGCCCAACAGACTGTTTTACCTGTACAATCAAATTGATAGCAATTATCTAGAAAATACAGTAAAGAAATGTACTGAATGGCATCCTACTTGGAAACAATCTCTTTGGCTGAGAGTTTTTTTTGAAATGTTTATTTATTTGATAGAGAAAGAGAACAAGCAGGGGAGGAGCAGAGAGAGTAGTAGAGAGAGATCCCAGGCAGGCTCTGCACTGTCAGCAAGAGCTCTATGTTGGGCTCAATCTCATGAACCGTGAGATCACAACCTGAGCCCAAATCAAGAGACACACAACCAGCTGAGCCACCAGGTGGCCCCTCTTTTACGGAGATTCTAAGTGAGAAAATCTTTTCAGCACTGGGTTCTAGCTTTATCTTTATATTCCATAACCTGTGTCCAGATTGTAAATTTATTTATCATAAGTAGAAATTCCACCTATAAAAAGGGAACATTCGGTAAATTGTAGTAAGAGACGGAGTGGAAGTGGGTGAATGGAGAATGGTATGCCTTTCCATGTATAGAGGTTTGAGTAATGATTGTATTTGCCATTTTTCTTTCTTGTCATCTCATTCACACCATTGTTTCCACTGTACCCTCTGTCCTTTTTCCTGTCTCTGGATATTTTTTCTGCTTATCAAATGTTCATCTCTCATTTTCTTTTTTCTGTGACATTTGAAGCACTTTAAGATCTCATGTGCCTTATAGTGTGCTTTATACCGACAAAGAACCAATTAAGAGATAGTCTATGCCATTATGGACGACATGGCAGACATTTGTTGGAATGAATATTTTAGATTCCAAGAAAAATATTCACAGTTATCTGATTGTTTAGCGGGAACAAACATATATGTTGAAGAACCTAGAAAGAGTACTAATTTGTTATATTTTATTATGTAATGCTTTCTATTCTGAAAAGGGCTCATTCAAAAGAAGGATAAAACAGAGCATAACAATTTTGGAAGAAAACAAAGTTTGCAAACCATATGAGAAAAGCAAGCCTAGTGATTTATTAAAGAATAGGACAAAAGTTGGTAGACACGTTTCTTTCATAACAATCTCTTGCACTTATGAATCAGCATGCTAATACAAAAATCAGATATATATTATTTAGCATAAATGGGAATTTGATAATTTGATAATTGATAATATAATAAAAGAATTATTACATAACAAGAGAAAGGAACAAGGAAATTGGTATCACTTAATTGTTTACTAAGTTGCACATATTATTCTCTATAGCTCACACGTCTCTCTTAAAACATTTGTCAAAGTCATTTGAAGCTGGTGGGCAAAGCAGGGATGGAGGGAGCAACTTACAATTGTCCCAGTGAGCAGGGGCACTTGTGTGGCTCAGTTGAGCGTCCAACATCGGCTCAGGTCATGATCTCATGGTTTGTGCGTTTGAACCCCACATTGGGCTCACTGCTGGCAGCCTGTCAGCAAAGAGCCCACTTCAGATCCTCTGTCCCCCTCTCTCCGCCCCTCCTCTGTTTGCACTTTCCCCCACCAAAAGAAAAAACAACTGTCCCAATGAGCATAACTTATTTCTTTCATTTTCCTTGTTTCTATTTCAAATAAATTCTAGTCGATATGATCCAAGGAATCCACCTGGACTGTGGAAATGTTTTCTGTACCTCAGCAATTTCCACATTTCTTTTTTATTAATTAGATTTGTGTCTAGTATTTTACACTAGGAGCTAACCAACATAACCTGCTGTTGCTAGTTTTGGTCAGATGGCCCTTCCACTCATTTGCCAGCTGCTTTTTCTCCATTTGAGAGCATTGGTTTCTGGGCGAGCTAGTTCTATTTTATGATCTTAGGAAAATTATTTTTTTCTCAGTCCCTCCCCTATAAAACCTAGAAATGGAGTTAAACGCCTTAGGGCTTTTCCTAGATGATACAAATTTTTGTCATTCAATAATTTCTACCAACTGTGGTGTCTGGACATAAAGGTGTTAAGACTTTTAAATTTTCTCCACAGCACCATCTATAGGCCTATTGTGTCTGTTCTCTGGCCATTTCACTGTTTCCTTTCAGCGCTAGTTAGCTAGAAGAAACATTATCTGTTTGCCATTAACATTTTTTCATTTTCAACCTTGAAAATTGAGTAATCAGCCTCAACGAACTGAACTTACATGATAAAACTGAGACCCATCACTCAAGAACTGTCTTGTGAGAGGGAGATACACAAATATGTGTCTGCCCCAGTGTCCCTTTATAAACAATGGCAAAGAACAACATAAAATTACTTATCTGTTGAATCAAAATCAGTTTAATCCTTAAAGCTGAATTTATTTGCTCTTGACCATTTTTTTTTCTCGCCTTTTGGGGTATAATTTGTGGTAAATGATTCAATAACCATCTCTCTCTTTTCTTGGTATTACTTTTCACTTACAGCACTGTTCTTTACCAGTTTCCACTTGCAAGAACATTTAAATTTTTTTAATGTTTATTTATTTTAGTGACAGAGAGAGACAGAGCATGAACGGGGGAGGGGTAGAGAGAGAGGGAGACACAGAATCGGAAGCAGGCTTCAGGGTCTGAGCTGTCAGAACAGAGCCCGATGCGGGGCTCAAACTCACTGACCATGAAATCATGACCCGAGCTGAAGTCGGATGCTTAACTGACTGAGCCACCCAGGTGCCCCAAGAACATTTTAACATTTAGTGTGAAAAATAAAAATATTTTCATTCCTACATTCCATAATCTGACTCAGTAATCCTAGATGTGCACACACACACACACACACACACACACATTTCCAAAGAATTCTTCAAAAATTGTGATTCTAGTGCAGGAAAAGACAACTGAAAGCGTGATGCACAACATTTTAACAAATCTTAAATATCAAATGCGTTTTCAGAGTGTTCATTTCTGTATTTTTAATTTATTTGTGAAAAGGCAGTTCAGAGCTAACAAAGTAAGAAGTTTTAGGTCACACTGGGAAGAGGCACCGAAAGTCATCAAAACCGTCTAAAGAGATTCTGGAACTTGGTACGTGTGTTACCTGCCCCGCACAAAGTCAGTAACAAAGGAGTGATCGCGCAGCAGAGCTGCTATGCTGGACACTAATGTCACATTTACATATCGTTGTTCTAATTGGAGCTGCTGACGCGTGTCGTTCAGAGCCTCACTTCTAACCGAGGTCTGTGACTTAATGAAGCATACGTTCTCCACATGAGAAAAGGAAGGCTCCAAAACGAGGTGCATGTTACCTTCTCTTCATTTCCCAGCTTTATAGCCTTGATCTTTACGTAAGCTATTATTATTTTAATCACCCGCTCTCTTCCATCACCTAATTCATTAAACAGATGTTTCTGAATTTTTACTCTAAGTCCTTGAGTACAAATTGTGTGCCTCCTCTTTCTTTCATGAATAGGAATGAAATTGTAATACTATAAAAGTTATAATACTATAAAATACTATACTATATATAATATAAAAAATACTATAAATTAGTAATACTATAAATACTATAAAAGTAATAGTAATACTATAAAAATATAAATGCTATAAAAGTAATACTATAAAAATACTATAAATATATACAAGTATACTATATTTGCTACTTCTAAAAAACCAGCTTCGTCCTATACATGGACATTTTATTATAAAAGCCTTTGAAGCTTGTTCCACTACATGTGGTTAATAACCTTGAAATAAAAGTTGGTAGAGGACAAAATTCATGTGCTTAAATAAGATATAAAATTATTTAAATGGAAAATAGATAAATTAGTTCTCTATATTTTGCAGGAATGTTTCACTCACATAATTAACATTTTGTGACATTATCACGTAAGATGCTGTTACTTGCAAGTTGCAGAAAAGAAACTTAAGGTTTATCACATTTTGCCAGGACCACTCAGGTTTACCATATGTGGCATAAAAAAACTCTGTTTATGCTACCTGACTTTACATGAATATTAAGGCCTTGTTATCTTTACAAATACATTTTGCAGTTATTGGGGTGCCTGGCTGGCTCCGTCGATTAAGTGTGTGACCCTTGATCTCTCGTTCTCCGTTCCTGAGACCAAGCCCCGGGTGTCAAGCTCTGGGCTGACAGCAGGGATCCTGCTTGGGATTCTCTCTCTCCCCCTCTCTCTGCCCCTTCCCCGCTCGCACTCTCTTTCTCTCTCAGAATAAATAAAACTTCAAAACAAAATAAAACAAATATATTTTGCAGTACCTAATAGGTACTTAAATTCTTTAGAAAATCAGCTATTTTCCTAAAATTTAAAACATTTCAAAAATAAAAATAATTGTAACATGTTGACGCATAATTTGTAGATAGCATTAAATTTGTCTTGGGAAGGACACGGCTTTTCCTTCTGATGAAGACCAACTTCTATGGCTATTCACACACATGTCCAAACCCCTTGCAAACAAAACCAGCAAAACCCTGTCTTTCAATTTATGTAGATCAAGTTTATATTTTCTCATAAAAGGAAAAGATACCCCAAAAGGAACAAGCAAAAGACACCAACATGACATTTCTCTTTTTAGAGAAACTGAGGTGCTTGATTACATTTTGGTGCATCAAAGATGTACGTCTGGACAATGAGCACGTCACAGCTGACACCAGGCTGTGACAAGACATGGCAGAGGACACATTTACAATAGCCAACTTGAATTCATCTCAAGGGACCTCTGGCAGAAAAGTGACACCACTGATATGGAATCACTATTACATAGTCAAGTAATAATAAAATGCATCAATTCAGTGAGAAATGAGAATGTTTTTATCAGTTACATTTTTCAAAGAGTTTGAGAGAGCTTGACTCACTGGGCAGGGGTAAACTATTTCGAAGATGTCTAGAGGCCAGGTCTTTCCTTCCTTTTTCTCTCCCTTCCTCCCTCCCTTCCCTCTTTCCTTTAAGTCTCTCCTCTCCCCTTCCTTCCTCTTCCTCTCCCCTCTCCCTCTCCCTTAGCCGGAACTAATAACTACTGTATTTTCTTCCAAATGAAATATGAAGACTGGTGCAATCAGAAAAAAACTGAAGACACAAGAAAATAGCTACTTTGGCATTTAATATCGTTTTCAGCATGACTGCATGTACTATATAATGCAATTGAATCCATTTTATTTTCCTGTGTATCCTTCAATATGCAACGTCAGAAAAGGAATAATAACCCCTTTCAGAGTCTTCAAGTAGCTTTTCATACAATGCAGTTGGTGAGATTGGGAGTTCTCTTAATGACCTCATTTTGATTAATGAAATAAAAAATAATATTTAGGAAATGCAAATTAATCTTAGATAATCCCAGTCAATGAAGATCATGGATATCACTCACCAGTTAGAGTCATCGGCAAAAAAAAAAAAAAAAAAAGAAGACCGAGAAAGACAGGACAGATAGTAGTAATTATTTCTAGGAATATGTGTTCATAACTTGTGTTCAGTAACATTGTAAATTAAGCTTATATTATTAAAAAGCATTACTTGTTTTTGTTTTGCACAAATCAGCAGTATACATGATGATTTTTAAAGAATGAAAGAAAACTTTTCTAATGTTATATGAGTGGATTCTTGAGGTAAACTTTTCAGGGACAGCTTCACACATAGAGTGTATTCAAAAGGGCACTATATATCTCTAAGAATTTAAATGAAAATGGAAATACGGTTTTCTATAAACTGTTAGATTTTTAAGTAATGTGTCTAATGATGACTAGGAAACTTATTTTGAAAGTACAGATGAAGAATTTAATTGTTTCATGAAATATAAGAACAGACAAAAGCAATATTTTACAACATTTTTATTTCATATAATATGATTTCAAATGTATGCACAGGTGAATTCATAAATTAAATATAAGTAGATGTTTTTCTATTTTATCTATGTTTTATATTCTAATTGACAAAAATAATTTTTTCAAACTTATTAAGGAGAAAAATAGGGTTTTACCTTGTATTTATGACTGACATATATTTAAAAATATGATATTTTTAAACGTTCTCAACTGAGTTTATAGACTGATAGCCATATCTGTTACTGTTGCTATTGTTCTTTCATAAATAAAAAAATTCACATTTAAAAAACAATTAGTTAAAATTGCCAAGCTAATACATTGAGTGGTGTCTGAATTCAGGCCCACTGTCTTCAATCCACATGTAAAATTTATGTACGTCATGTTGTATCTTTGAGAAATTTAAATCTACTAAGGCAATAAAACTTTTTATATGTGACAAAGTATGAACCCTGTTAGTACCAAATGAATGTAACATGCTAAGCATATTGCATGGAAATTCAGAGACAAAAGATTTTTTTTTTAAGAGAGAGAGAGAGAGAGAGAGCAAACATGTGCAAATGGGGAGAAAAAAAGAGAGAGAGAGAGATTTTTTTTTTAAAGTTTATTTATTTATTTTGAGAGAGACAGAGACAGCGTGAGTCAGGGAGGGGCAGAGGGAAAGGAAAGAGAATCTCAAGTCGGCTCCATGCTACCAGCTCAGAGCCTGATCTGGGGCTCAAACTCATGAAACCACAAGATCATGACCTGAGCTGAAACCAAGAGTTGGACACTCAACCGACTGAGTCACCCAGGTGCTCCAAGAGAGAATCTTAAACAGGCTCCATGTTCAGCCCAGAGCCTGATGCAGCGCTTCATACCACGACCCTGGGGTTATGACCTAAGCTGAAATCAACAGTTGAATGTTCAACTGACTGAGCTACCCACGCACTTTGAAAAGAATTTTTTTTTAATGTTTATTTAAGGAGACACAGAATCAGAAGTAGGCTTCAGGCTCCAAGCTGTCAGCACAGAGCCCGATGCAGGGTTTGAACTCACAAACTGTGAGATCATGACCTGAACCGAAGTCAGACTCTTAACCAACTGAACCGCCCCTGAAAAGAAGTTGTTTTAGATTGTGGTTGTCAACAAAGAAGTCAGGTACCCAACCATCCTGATTTGCCTAGGACTGAGGACTTTGAAGGGTGCAGGACTTTCGGGGCTAAAACCAAGAATGTCCATGGAAAACTGGAAGCTGATTACTCCACAAAGAAGTGAAATTATACAGGGTCATGAGTAACTCAACAAAAGCAATTTGTGTTCTTTCAAAATGATAGCATAGAGAAGTCAGTGCCATGATTGGACAATTAGGAAGGGGGTGTACTTCTTTGATGGCATATATACTTGTCAAAGAAGAATTCCACTGCTTTTGGATGAGAAAGAATTAAACAAATAGAGAGACCCAGATTCCATCATGGGCAGCAGGTTTGATAGACACACATATTACCAGGTCAGAAGCCAGGGTTGCCTTCAATAACAAATCTTTGGCAATTGCTTTTAAGCAGTGAGAATAGTTAAACTCCATATATTTATCACGTGTACAGAGGAATATTTGTGTCCTCTTATAAGTAAATCTGATTATTTTTTCACTGGTTTTCTTCACTTAATTTGCACTCACATGAAAACTATAGTTTTAGGGCTTACATATTATGCTGTGTATTGTTCTTTTCAGAAGCTCTTAAAGTAACTTTCTTGCATTGAAAAGAAGAATAAAATTTAGTACATCTATTGAACTCCTATTTTGTGCTTTACTAATGTCACCACAATTTATGTTCATAACAATTGTAGAAAGAAATTATTATGTCCATTATTATTATGTCCATTTGCCAAATGAAGAACCAAAGTTGGGGCGCGTGGGTGGCTCAGCCAGTTAAGAGTCCGACTTCGGCTCAGGTCATGGTGTCACAGTTTATGGGTTCAAGCTTTGCATCGGACTCTGTGCTGACAGCTCAGAGCCTGGAGCTTGCTTCAGATTCTATGTCTCTTCCTCTCTCTGTCCCTCCCATGCTCGTGCTCTATCTCTCTCTGTCTCTCAATAATAAATAAATGTTTAAAAAATTGTTTTAAATATTAAAAAACAAAAAAAAGAACCAGAGTTACAGAATGGTTAAGTTTTTCTGGCCCAAGATCACTTTGTTAGGGAAGGGTAAAGGCAGGATTTGAATCCAGGTATTCTGACTCTAAAGCCTATGCATTTTAGACATCATACAATAATGAGCACTTGAAAAAAAAAATGAAATAATTTAAAACCTTACATCACAAAAAACTCATAAAAGCTAAGATATTTAGAAACCCAAGTTTCTTACCTCTAAGGACAAAGGTGTATCTGTGTGTTGAAACCTCGAAGTTATTTTTCTAAAAATTAAGAACTCAGCACTCCTCCAATGACGTAATTTGCCTGGTACTGTTTCCTTCACAGGGGGGCCGGTTTGTCCAGTGGATTTGGAAGGACAGACAATCCAGACAATCCAGGACTGAATTGCTCTTGCATTTCTGAGTTCCTTGAATTTGCTCTTTTCTCTGCTTAAATTCACAGCTAAATTGCAAACCTCTACTCTACTTTGTTCTCTCCTGATGCACTGTGAGAATTTCATCAAAATCGGCCTCAACTTTCTTGAATAGATCACATTTTTATTAACATTTCAAGAAGCAGCTTCATATTCTATAAAAAAATCAGAATATGGACATATTTCTATTGAAAGTAAAAAATAAACATGTAACCCTTATAATGATAGTACGGTAAGTAATTTATATTTATTAATTTACAATTATTTAAAGAGATGGAGAAGGTACTCGTCCCATTTTAGAAATAAACTGAAGTAAAGGAGTTAGGTGGTATGCCCAAAGTCATACCAACCAGTAAATGGCAGAGCTTGAATTCCAACCTTGGCAGTTGAGCTGGAGAATATGTGTCCTTGCCCATTGTACCATATTGTCCATTTCACTGACTTCTAAAAGTCATTTGATCTGTTGATGGATTCTTTTTTTTTTCAATGTTTATTTATTTATTTTAATAGACAGATCGCAAGCAGGGGAGGGGCAGAGAGAGAGGGAAAGAGAGAATCCCAAGCAGGCTCCACAATCTCAGCGCAAAGCCACAAACCGTGAGATCATGACCTGAACCAAAATCAAGAGTTGGATGCTTAACTGACTGAGCCACCCAGGCACCCCTATTAATAGTCTTACCGATCGACTAGAAGCTAAAGGCTGATCACTCAACAGTAATTGGGTTCCTTCAATGGGTTAGGCATAAGCCATCACCTAAGTATTATTTCCTGACATATTATTTCATTTGATACTGAAAGGTAGATAAGAACCTTTCCATTTAACATTCACTTATTTTCTCAGGAACTTATAATCCTTATAGGAAAACAGTGACGACCCAGATAACTCAAGGCATACAGTTGTTAAGAAGACCTGTCTCTAATCAATAACTACGTGCTCTTTTTACTGCCTTTTTCAAGAATAGTCTGATTTTAAAGATTAGGTAAAATGGTCCAGCTTAAGATAGCATCTAGCTAGCAGCCCTTTTACAACTTCTCTTAACATCCCCCAAATTCACGTCTCAGAACAGAGATTTTTTAACAATGTTGAAATTACGTAGGACTGTTGCCCTATCACCAGAATGTGGAAGGATTTGTACTAAATTAAAAAATAATAGAACATGGATTATGCAACAAAATTGCTGTCCCGTTAGTGCTCTGCTTAAGGAATTATGCAAGCCTATCCTCCTGAAGGTAGGAAGGCCCCTTAGTCCCTTCTCAGCATCTGCTTCCTTTTACGAAATTAGTGCCCATTTATACATTAGTGTATACATTTGGTATCCATCAGGGAAGTGATCCTATGCTATTCCACCACTTGTTCCTTGAGAGGCTAAAATGTCTCTCGGTTCCCTCTGTGGTACTTACTTCCATTCTAGATCTAGCAAGAGATGGCAATGTCTAGAACCTAATTAAGAAGGCATTTGTGGAACAGTAGTTTATAAAGTTGAACTGCGTGCTGTGAAGTGTTTCCAGGTCAGAGCGCAGAAGTGCTGGGGTAAGCAGGGCGGGCTTGGGCTCAGAGTCCGCAGTGTACTATGTGCAACGTGGCTCCTGGCTGGGGGTAAGAGGGTAAACGGTTTTTCCTGAGCCTCATTCACTGATGGGCACTGAGAGTGCTGACAGCAGTTCGTATTTACTGAGCATGAGTATGTGCTTATCCCTATTACAAGCACCGTACGGATACTGGTTCCTGTCAGCCTTATCACGGCCCTCCCTAGCTGTATCTGGCTGGGCATTAGAACAGATGGAGGCGATGCCCAACGCCAGCGGGCCAGCTGTGGGAATTAGCAAATCACCAACTCCCAAAAGGATAGGGAAGGAGACAAATGGTGATTTGGGGCTAACTCATGAAAATGGAGGTGTCAGCGGAAAAGAATAGGTAGCTCAGAAAGAGGTATTGGCAAAATAATTTTTTTAATAATAAAGTGACATAATCAGTGAGGAAGGAAGCATTAATTCATGATCTGCTAGTTATAATAAATAGTTCTGGTTCCCTATTTTGCAAAACAGAAACAGTTACATCTTCATTTAATAATACATGTGAAAATAATTCCCAGGTATGTTATAATTAAATATGATACCGTTAGTAGACAAAACGTACATATTGTATACTGTGTGTTGATCACTGCTCTAAGTGCTTTACATATAAAAGTGCTTTGGTCCTCACAACAAGCCTATGAGGTAGGCATGATTACTTCACTCTTTCACAAACAAGAAAAGATAGATGTTAAGTAACATTGTCCAATCACACAGCTTATAAGTGTTCCAGCAACGATCTCAGACTTTCTACAAGCAAATTCCTAACCTTCCCCCTTAAAAACATATCCCGTCCTCTATCATCTTCTTCTCAGAACATGATTTACTCAGAGTCATCTAGCTACTCAAGCCAGAAATCTTATGGCCATCCTGAATTCTTCTTACTCACGGCTTGCATACAAACGTTTTGGAAATTTCCTCTGGCTCTAAGTTGGTCCATTCCACGTTCCCTGGTTTGTTTCAATAGGCTCCTCAGTGGTCTCCCTGCCTTCCCCCTTGCTTCACCACAGTCTATTCCCAATGAAGCAACCAGAATAATCATTTGAAACACAAATCAGATCACATTACCTCTACCTGGAACTGCTCCTCCAGTTAATCCCATAGCCAGGTCCCTAACATTCAGGTCTTCGATGTCTCCATATTAGTGACACTTGTCTAAAACTGCAACCCACCATCACCGTCTGCTCCTACTGGCTCTTCTAATCCCCACACCCTGTCCTTTGAATCACTCTCAAATACTGTATGTAATTTACTTATTTAATATACTTACTACTTTTGGTTTGTCTTCCCTAAAGTCGAAGCTCCGTAAGAACAGGATCTCATCTGTTTTGTTCACAGATGTATACTAAGCACCTAGTACACTTAAGATAGACTCCATAAATATTTGTTGAATGAATGTTAAGATTGGGATTTCAGACATAGGTGCCATTACTCTATAGAATCCATAAAATTAATAACTAAGTAATTGTATAAGAAATGAAATTTTTTTTTTCATTTTTAATGTTTATGTATTGTTGAGAAGGAGACAGAGTGCAAGCAGGGGAGGGGCAAAGAGAGAGGGAGACACAGAATCCCAATCAGGCTTCAGGCTCTAAGCTGTCAGTACAGAGCCCCACGTGTAGCTTGAACTCACCAACCATGAGATCATGACCTGAGCTGAAGTTGGACACTTAACTGACAGAGCCACACAGGCGCCCCTATAAGAAATGAAATGAAATTATGAAGGGGCATCTGGGTGGCTCAGACAGTTGAGGACTTCAGCTTAGGTCATTATCTCGTGGTTCGTGGGTTCCAGCCCCACATCAGGATCGCTGCTGTGAGCCTATCAGCACAGAGCCTGCTTCAGATCTTCTGACCGCCTCTCTCTGCCCCTCCCCTGCTTGTGTAAAATTAAATAAATATTTCAAAAAAGAATGAAATTGTTAAAACAAATGCTTAAAAAATTGGTGAACATAAAAGGGGGAAAGCCTTTAAAATATTAAAGTACTAAAATAAACTATTCAGGGAAAATGTGGTAGTTTAAAGTATATAAGAATTAAACCTTTTTTTTTTAAAACAAACAGCACTACCCAACATTTTAACAATAAAAAATAAGCAATATCTACTGTAAGTGTTATATTAATGTTCTTATTATATTAAGACCTATTACAAATCAAATGGGGAAAACAGCAAAAAAAAAAAACAAAAACCCTACAAGTATTGAACCCTACACGTATTGAAAAGTATATAAACTATGGGGCGCCTGGGTGGCACAGTCGGTTAAGCGTCCGACTTCAGCCAGGTCACGATCTCGCTGTCCGTGAGTTCGAGCCCCACATCAGGCTCTGGGCTGATGGCTCGGAGCCTGGAGCCTGTTTCCGATTCTGTGTCTCCCTCTCTCTCTGCCCCTCCCCCGTTCATGCTCTGTCTCTCTCTGTCCCAAAAATAAATAAAAAATGTTGAAAAAAAAAAATTAAAAAAAAAAAAAAGTATATAAACTCACAAGAAAAGAAACAAATACAAAAGCATTAAAAAGTATATAAAAGTCACATTTTCTAATAATACAACTCATTAGACTGAGATGCCACTTTTCAAAAATAGCAAGTTAATAAAAATACAGAAAGAAGTGAGGGAAAAGAAGATTATGTATACCCTGTGTTAACAAGGGCTCAGTAAAACATATGTAATATGTATCATGAGTTTTAAAATATTCTTGCACTTTGATGTGCTAGTTCTATTTCTAAGAATCTACTCTGAGGACAAAATGTGATGTTTAGACAAAAATGTGTGTGCAAAGTCTTTCCAACAAAGTCTTACAACAGGGGATAATACTATAAAAACAAACCACATTTACAAGACTTGAGAATAAAGTATTTAATAGAAATGTATACTGAATTATTAAGTAATTTTTAAAGAAAACTTAGTAACTTAGAAAATATTTTTAAAAATTTAAAGGCAGGTAAAAAGTTGTGTTGATAGCATGGTCCATGTGGATTAGATCAAAGCCTAGGTACAACTGATGGCAAACAAGGGACCCCAAAACTTGGAGCAGGAGCCACTATGAACAAGGCAAGGTGACAGACCTCAAGCCCTTTAGTGAGGGCCTTTGGGTAAGCCCTTGTGCAGAACAGGGGGAAGTCCTGGTCCTACAGGTTGAAGATAGCTTACATGGGCTCCAAAGACGATGCTCACCTATTTCCCAAATTTGCCTAAGATAAGAAAAATCCATTATCATGTATCTGATGATAACATCATTATATACAAAGTATCACCACATAAAATCATGATTGAGATACATGTGCAGAACTTCATTTTCCAAATACCTGCCTCTGTGATTGCCTCTGAGTCTGAGATATAGCTGCACTGGAAAAAAATGCTTCACATGCTACATATAAGCTTCTAAGTGGAAGTATAATTTCAGAAATTAAGTTGAAAGTTGAGTTTCTAATACAATTGAAATTCTAATTCCATGATGTATTTAAGCTATGAACTGGCACTGGAGAGAATTCTTTTACTGTTATCATTTCTTGGGTCACTTGTCTCTTGCTAATGTCAAAACAAGAATGCTTTCTTGTTTTTCTGACTAAGGTACTAAAAAGACATTTCCAGTAAGCATATAACATTTTCTTGTAAATTTCTTTGGCTTCGATGAATTGTATTTTAAGTGAATTGCATTTGCAGGTTTGTGGAATGATGCCAAATTCGTGTTTTGAAAATGTAAACAAAACCCACAAACAAACCTTCCTTCTTCTATTGCTGATGACTGTAGTATACGCAGTTCACTGTGTTGTTTAAATAGATTTCAAATAATTTCCCCATAATTGCTAATCATTTCAGGAGGAGGCATGAGGTTAGCAATCAATAATCACCTGCAACTGTTGAAAATGAAGTTCCGGGATCAATAGAACATTCTTCTTCCCATGGAAACACAGCCCATTCAGATGGCTTTCCTCACTGTTCTTTTCTGTTTTGTATTTATTGTAGACTCACAGGCACATTACTTATGGAAAAAACAAATTAAGGAAATAGACAAAATGTCACCCACACCATGGCAGAGATGGCATTTGTTATAAAAAACATATCCTAAGAGAGGCAGGAAGGGATATACTATTTCATACAGAGGGTAAGATTGCAAAGTAAAGTTCTTAATTTCTAATCAATAGCTGTGTCTTCTCACTGGTCCACTTTCTTTTAAATATATTTTAAAATATATGTCAAAGACATATACTTATCCCAGTGTGTGTAACTCTATTAGGGGTTTATTTTTAAAGACACATTCAAATAGAATATGCAGGATTTTGTTTATCTGGCCAAGATAAAACATTACATCAATAAATGTTTGCCTCACTTTTATTTTCTTAGGCACTAAAACATTTTAATTACTGATGATGAATAGGAAGATGAGTTATTCCTTGAAAAAATACAAAACTATTTACAGTTGCATTGTATAAAACAGACTTACTTTCATATATATTGCCCCCTCCCTTGTTAAATAGAAAGCAGACTTGTATTTATTGTAAAGTTCATTACCACGTCTACAGACAGATGTGTTCTCAAACATGTTATAAAAGCCATCATTTAACATTAAGAAAACTAAAAAAAAAAAATTTGAAGATGCTAATATATTTTTGTGTTTGAGAGTCAAAAGAGATTCAGGGAAGGAAGGGAATTTTTGTTGTTGTTGTCCCTGTCTTTGTTTTCTGGAGAGATCTTAAAGGAACCTGGTTTGCCTCAGTGTACTTTGGTATTTTTGGAGGGGGATAATCTAGAAGTAATGCTCCTAAAAATTTAGGAGTCAGGTCTGAGCTTGAGATCAACCCAGGAGAAGAGTAGTAAACTAAAGAGAAATTTAGAAATAAGAAAAGTGATTTAAAAGAAAACAACAACAAAAGCTGCATAAACATGACACCAGTGGGTGATCTCTAGCGATATCCTCTTTCCTCATGTAAATCTTCCCAAAAAACTCAACTCAGGTGACCTACAAAGGAAAGGAGGGGGAGAAAGGGGTAACCAAGAAGGGAAATTTAATTTTGCGCGTTGGAGTCTGCCTGTGAGTGCCGGCTTGCCGCCTACCCCCGGCTCCCTTGGGGAATATTCCTCGGGAAGAAACTGGTGCTCCTCTCAGTCTGCCCAGCACCGATTCCCAGAAGGTGTCACATCGCGTGGTTGGGACGGGAAGAAAGGGCTGCCACTCATCTGTTGCACAGCCCCAGGACGGAGCAGGCAGCTGCTGAGATGAGGTCGGGTACCAACAGCTCGCCCCAGGGCTCTCGGAGAATAAAGAAGGTCCGGTAGAAACCGAGGGTCTCAAGGGGATCACCCTCAGCGAAGATTCCGCGCGGACGCCACTCTTGAAATGATCTTACAAATGGACTCTCGAGTCACGGGGCCGTGACCAACCAAGGCTCCGTGAGTCACAAGCTGGGAATCACCACGTCGCATTTACAGCAAGTAAGTTACTGCCAACTTCGCCAGTATATGGCATTTCCTCGCAGCGCTTTGGTCTTATTTTAGTGCGTGAACACCAAAGAGATTGGCCAGGAGATAACTTGCATCCTGAAACCTCAGTGCGCTGATGCGAGCATCACACACACACACACACACACACACGCTCACACTCTCTCCACCTGAAGCCACCGAACCTCGCGCTCCTGGGCTGGTACGTGTTTGGGGTTTTATTCAGTATTTGGAAACTTACTGATCTCCTATGCCTGTTGGAAAGCCCGAGCTGGGTGGGGGTGGATGCAACGCTGCGCCTCGTCATTTATTCCTTGCGACTGTCTGGATCGTTGACACTAGTCGCAAGCCGCATCCTCCTGCTCTTGCAGGGGAAGTCTGACACCTTGAGGACGGGAGTGGGGGTGCCGGGAGCCCAGAGGAGCCGGAGTGGGAGAAGCTTTGAGAGTTCCCGGGTGGGGGTGGGAGTGGGGGTTACTTTCCTCAAGTCTGGCGACCTGCCGCCGGGGTGCTGGTTTAGCGGCTTGGGAGCCGAGCGTCCAGAAGCCGGGTCCTGGCGCGAATCGGAGTCCGGCAGCCCTGCAGAGCCCGCCCAAAGCCTGGAGGTGTGTCTGGCCCGCACCCAGGACCTCAGGCGGCTTCTGGCCACCGGCTTTTCTGGATGACGGCTGGCTTCTGGGGAGTCCGCCTGCCCTAGCTGACCTCAAGGAGTTGGCCAAGGGAGGCGGCGGTCGTTTGGGGGGCTGGGTGAGGGGGGCAGCGGAGCCGGGGACCCAGCGTCAGCGCCCGCCCGCGCGCGGGTCCCCTCCACGGCCACACGGAGCGGTGCGTGGGACGCGCATCTTCACCGGCTGTCCCTACCGAGCAGGGTCTGTGCGGACCCTGAGTCAGGCAACCGCCCGGGACGGAGGGCGGGGTTATCTTTCCTCGGGGCTCGTCCGCCGTCAGCCGTGGGAACGCTAACTTCGTCCCCAGGGATCGGTGGGGGCGGGGGTGGGCGAAGTTCTCCTCCCCTGGAGCTCACCTCCCCCTCCGGGGCCGCCCCTCCCCCGCCCTCCCATGGCACCGCTCTCAGAGCATCCTCACTCCGCCCAGTTCGGTGCCAGCTGCGTGGGCTCTAGCTTCGTGCGTTTTCCTTGGAATGCTCCAAAACTCGGCAGCGACTAAGGAAATCCCATTGGATTTGGCCGGGCGTGCTCTCCCTGGGCATAGCACCCGCACCGCATGTCCTTGGATCGATCGCTCTTCAGCCAGAAGATTGCCAACTTTGCAGGTAAAGAGGGTGTCGCCTCAGAGCTCCATTTGACCGGAGCTGCACCTCTCCTCCTTTCTGGGATCTCAGTTAAGTTTCTCAAGCTGCCTGGGAAGCCGGCTCCCTCTTGGGAGGCGGACATCCCTGTGGGGGGGTTATGAGTTCAAAAGGCTCCCGCTGCGTGGTTTCTCTTTAAGGCTCCAGACCGGGTTTGTGAAGCTTTCTGTGGTTGACCTGGGCTGAGCGGGAGTTTGGGGATGCTTCTCTGCCTCTCCCGGCACCCAGCTTTAAAGCAGGGGAGAAGACGAGGAGTGAACCCCTGATGTGACTTATATGGTAAACAAAGCGGCTGCAGCCACGCCATGGTGCTGGGGAGGAAGGCTGTTTTTAGCCTTTTATGCGTTTGGGGAAAATGGAGATCTTGGTGGCCCCTGGGCGTATAGAAGTGAGCCCTAGACTCGCTGGCACCCAAACTGGGGGGATGTAGAAAGGAAAGTGATCAATATCCTGTCGATCAATTACACTCTGCGTCATTTTCATTCCGTATCAAGAAACAGAAACACTTTTACCAGTGTGGCTGGACCAAGGCTAAGGATTCCTATTTCGCTTGGCAGCTGAAATTCCAATTAAGCCAATGACCCTGTTTGCTACTTGGGTAAATCACTGAGATTCATAGCACAACTTGTTGTTCCAGCTGTGAACTCAGCTGCCTTTTGTGACTAGAAACTAGAGAATACTAGCAAGGGATGAAGGGTTTGGGAGAGACTGAAAAAAAGGAGCTCTGTCTGTATTCACTATGTTGCATCCACTATGATGCATCCTTGTTCACATGGTTTCTTAGGGAGACCCTTCCCAGTTAAATTCCACAGCTATAAATGCAGCAGGTTGCTTACTGCTTACCGAGTAAGCACCAAGCCAAAGGAGTGGGAGGAGGCAGAAGCAAGGCTTACTTGTTTTATTAAAAAAAATTTTAGAACAGACTTGTAAACTGAAAAAAAAAATCTTTCCGGTCTCATATAATTTCTGGCTTTTCGATCATAGTAATCACAACAGAACATATTACAAATTCTTTAAGAAAAATGGTTAACTAGAGGGTTTTTTTTAAAAAAATAAAACTGTGAATTAGACAATGAGGGTAAGAAAGTGTGGGTGGATATGTTAAAACATTCAAAGCAACATCTCTGTGTTATGGTTTGCTGTTTAAACTGACATTGCAATACCTACTTCTATTCACCTGGACAGCATACCAGGAAACGTTTCCCCTTAAGTATTTATGACAAAGATTCAAGATATAGGGATAACTAATACTTAGGTATTAGAATAAAAATTCAGGTAAGACGTTGTTAAAAAAGCACTTTAAAAACTGTATTTGTGAATTAATGCAGTTAAGGCAAATGAGCACATCAGTTAAATGCACTTTATCAAAGTATTTTATGCAGATGATTTGTATTAATAAAGGTTAGTGCAGGTAGAAAAAAAGAAAGCACGTACATTGCCTATGAATAAGAAACCATAGACCTGGAGAGTCTTTCAATAGAGCTCTGATCAGAGCTCAGCTCTTCTGCCAAACTTGCTGTTGTGGAGTGAAGAGCTGAAAGATTTATGCCAAGAAAGTTACCTTCAGAGAGAAACGCTAACAGGTGATGAGACTGATACACAAGAGGTGCTTAATACTGGAGTGAATAAATATAATAAATATATCATTACATCAATAGATAGTTCAAATAAGGCAGGGTGAGATTTGTAATTGCAGATTTAGAAAAGTTCTTCCTCTTGAGAACTTAAAGACACACGAGCATTCATCAAAGCAGAAAGTAAGCTCTACAGAAAGAAACGTCTCTTTAGTAAAACCTTTTGAACGTTAACAATGTTTCTAAAAATCTATGATTTTGAAAAATAAGTTTCCATTTACTTGCTTAATGGTTGTTCTCAAGGATTTATAAAAGGTGAATTAGATTTCCATTATTTATAAGTTTTACAGTTTTGTAATTTTTATGTTATTTTTCTGTTGAAGTTATTCCCAGAGGGTCAGATTAAAATGCACAGAAAAAACTAAGCGAAAATTAAAGTTCTACATGAATTTTATGGCCACTTTGATTATTGAAATGGTAAGAGACCAAACAACTTTTCATATAAGATAACCTTATATATATGAGGTTATATATACTCATATCTTATATATGAGTATAAGATAACTCATACTTTACGTAAATAGGAAATATCAAAAACATTTCTATTATTCTTTCTGATTAGGAAAAATTCAAATATCTTGTATATCTTGTCCTAGACACACATTTTAAACTTTTAAACTTAAAGCCTATTATAAGCATGATAAATTTCTATTGAAGTATAATCATAGCCTTTAGAATATGCTGATTAACCCCACTGCATTAAAAATATTTTTATAAATATGTTGTTGAGAATACTGGCATATTTTTATAACTGCATGTTTAACTGCCAGGATACTTTGTGGCAATTCAGATTATCAACATTACATTTAGCAGCTAAAAACTGAAATAATCTGTCTTTTCTAATTAATTCATATTTTGTAACAAAAGTGAAGATATGCACACATTTGTTCAGTAGTTAAAATTGTGAATATCAGTGCTCAAAGACATAAAAGATTTTGTTAATGAGGATAGATATACAAAAATTGCTGAACAGTATAGCTAGGACAGTAAAACTGTGGACTGAGTATTTTCTTAGGAAACGCTGAGTCTTTCACTTTTTCAGACAAGCTAGATGATGAGAAATATAATAAACGATTGCATTTTTCTTTCCCAAAATCATTATTGCCAAACGTTTTATGAGATTGGATTCTAATGTGCATCTTTACTTTCTGCACTGTATTGTCTAGACTAAATTGAAGCCAATGCTCTTTGCTTTCTTAATATCTATGGAAAACCTTCCATAAGCATATTAGTTATCATTGAAAATGAGATTGAGGAGACAGCTCAAAATGAAAACCTTGTGTTTTCACCTAACTTGTGCCCATCACTTCCCCACCCCAAATTCGCATTAAAACTGGTGAGTTCAACCCTGCTTCCAGTGGCCAGTTGCTTCTTTCTAGTGGTGATGAAAGATCGCTTCAGAACTCTTTCCTGTCCTTATGATTTTGACTTCTAATCCTCCCAGATACAGTGAGATCTCACTAGGTTGAGAGATTTGAGAATATTTTGATCAGGGATATAATATCATGGCTCTATCTTTTTAATCAGCACAAATATAGACCTGATCCCTGTGAACATTAGTACTGCCAAAACCACTCTATGATGAAAAAATACATTTAGAAAAAGAAGCCATTCGTTCGCGAAAATGAAAATTAAACACACACGCTTTGAAAATGTACCAATTTAAAACTACGTTGTTCTCCAAACTCTCTGGGAAATGAAGTGATCTGTTTAAAATTTTTAAAAATCTCAGTGATTCTTCTGAAAGTTCAGTTTCATTTAAATAGGATATGAAAAAAGAGATAACCGTTTCAGTACTTGATCTGCTCTTGTAACTAAACTATAGATGACATCCCATTAATATTAGGGTATGTTTTGTCTCCTTTTAAAACATGTTTCCTTTGAAAATACAGCAGTGTCATAGAGTAATGGCTTCTTGAGGAGCTGACGATGACACATGGGCAAACTTTTACACATACAATTAGAAATGTTAATTAAAACGTTAATTTAAAAATATGCCTGGATAGCTTTATCTAGCACACTGCATTCTTTTGGATGCAATGAAATAAATCAGATATGCATTCATTATATTCTGCCTGTAGTTTACTATTATATTTTTTAAATATGTTGGAAAAGTCAACATAAGCAATTTCCTTGAACACATTTCATCAAAATTTAAAACTTACTTAAGACAGAAAACGGGAACTATTACCAACAAAGGTAAGGAGGAAAAAGAGAGAGGGCCAGTATTTATGGGTACTTAATGTATGACAGGCACTAGTCTAGGAACAGAAAAAAAAAACAAAACCTTTTTCTCATGTTTATCTTTGCATCTACCTTAAAGCTGAAGTATTATTGCCACCTTTTGAAGAAGTTGAGAAGACTAAATCTCTAAAAAAAATCACAGAGCTGCTTCATGACAGAGTCAGGATTTGAATCCTTGTCTACTTGATTCTAAAAGTGACACTCTTTTAACTTAATTCTTACGGTTTTTAAAATAAAATTAGCAATCTCTTAACAAGATTCATAACTTCACGGTATTCTTACGACTAATTAGTCCTTTAAGTTTTCAAATGTTTTAATACTGGGACATGAACACCTCCATTATGAGTTGCTCTAACAGTTTTGAAGCAGAGCATGAGATGAGCCACTCACATCAAGCAGGTATTCTCAAAATTATTTCCTTTCTTATTCTTGAATATCAATATGATATATGGAAAGAACAAAAGGGTTATTTTAATGGATAAATTTTAAAGTCATAATTTTTTTTCTTTAAAGGGTCCTTAGATTACAATTTCTAAATAAAAAGTTCTCATTCAAAACTTTAAAACATCTCTAGACTAAGAAAACATCTTTGTTTATAGAAAATACAATCATGTTAAGACATGTTAGGTTTATATTGCATTTTACCGATGCTGCATGAAATTTCTAGACAAGTGTTTTTGTCTTAATTTTTTTCTGAAATTTTAATTGCTTCCTTGTTTTTATCACCCCTTGGTATTTAATCAGAGGAGCTCTCGTTTATACATCCCAGAAGACATCTATCAGCTGGCAACACATTTTAAGAAATTTGCCACATTTTTTTTTCAAAGATATACCTGTAGTAAAAACCTATGTGATGATGTCTAAAGGCCTATCTTGAATATATGTAATACTATTACAAAAATTGACTTTGAAGTGGTATCCATTCAATAGATATTTGTTGAATATTAGTGAATAATTGAATATTGAGATGAATAAGCTCTTCATCTTTCCATTTTCTGGCAAAACTCCCTCTGTATATAATAAATTTTCCCTTAGTGTCTCCTGTCAAAATGTTTTCCAAGCACTCGAGTCTAGTTCACTATTACTGTCTCCTTGAAAGTTTCCTTCCTGTCTCCAGGTGTTGCCAGTATAAATACAAGCAAAGTTCTTGCTATATTCTGACTTGCAGGTGGGTAGAGGTCTGTCTCCTGAAGTAGACAATAAACTCCTTTAAGAAACTCAGAAGATGCTCAAAAAATGTGTGTTTTTCACTGAATTAGGTGGTCATAAGTATAATGCTTTTGTAATTGAGCATAATTAACTTATTTCACAGTTTCATAATACCATAGTTGGCTCATATTTTGAGCATATTTGTTTATCGAATGATGCCAGTTATAATAATGACATTGCACTTGTCTGATACATGGAGTACCATATTATACCTATGTTACAAAAAAACAAATTCACTGTTATTCAGTGGATATAAGTTCCGGGTCAAATAGTTACTCCATAATGCTCATTTTCACAGGATTTATGTAACCCATTATATTAGTGTGTTTTAGTTTAAAGTGGCACTGTGCCACAATTCTTAAGGGAAAGTTTTTGTTCCATGATGCTGTAGGAAGTATGGTTGGAGTTGAAAGTATTTCTCAGGAATACCTACTGAACTAAAGAAAGCCAGAGACTTCTCTGGAGTGATTATATTAGGCAAGTCAAGTTGAGACTTCACGTCAAAAACTTGATAAGTACATGATGCCCAATTGTGAGTGGCGGGAGCTTCTTGCTTTGTGTGTGTGTGTGTGTGTGTGTGTGTGTGTGTGTATCTTTTCATTCTACTTCACTGAGAATAAGATTGTTACAAATCAAGGTTTATGAAAAGTGTTCAGATACTCTGATACATTTTTCTTGTATTTTACCCCTAAATGATAGGAAACTACACAACTATATAAGCTAGAATCCTGTGCCTACCAGGATTACAGTCCATAGCATAATGCATTGTAATTTTCATTTTCACTGAATTAGTATAATTAGTGTTCAGTATATGCTCTTTGAATAGATGAACAGAGTCAATGAATGCATAGATGATTGGTCTGTTGCCAGCAGCTATGTTCAACCTCTGTATTTCAATATGGTACTCTTTCTAGTAACTGGTTACACACCATTATGAATCCCCAAAACCACAATGGAGGGATGAGAGGGCAGGCATGATACCTACATTGAGTGAAGAATGGAGAATCCATTGTGCTTTATCTATAATCATCCCCATCATTTGTGACAGCATAGGTATCGTTTTCTGTAGAGATCACATTCACGCTGGGTGGGATGAAGCTGCATATCCTGAAGACCACATCGAAGACTACACGGAAGTGAATTCTCTTCTGTGATAGTTGTACTGTGACAAGCATAGTTATCGGGTCTTGTTTAATTGCATCTAGAGTGATACATGTCTATATCTGCATTTAAGCATATACCAGCATTAAAAATCTGTGTTTAATTCATTAATTAAATATAAATTATAAAATTTAAATTACTTAAATAGGGAGAGAGAGAGAGAGAGATCTATGTAAGTAACAAAAAGAGTGAGGGACTGCTTCTGGGTGATAACTCTTAAGATAATGCCCGTAGAGCAATTATCAGGGATAGTGAGATACAATTTGTTAGCAGAGTACAGAGTAGCCCATAAAAAACAAGAGAACTTGTTTGCCAATAGCAGTGTCCCTTTAGAATGGTGAGATGTGTAATGAATGACCTAGAAGGTCATCTAATTCAAAAGTCTTTTTTAAAGCAAGACTTTCAAACCTTACTAAATGATTTTTTATAACATACTATATACATATGTAAAATTATATATACACAAATATAGGATGTTTTATTGAGGGCTTATTTAATGCATGAAAATCACTATTTAAGATGCTGAAAATACAGAGACAGATATTTTCCTTTTTCTTTAAGATCTCAAACCAAGGATTCTCATGAACTTCATTATCATATTCCAGTGTCCCATATTATCTTAGAGACATTGTGCCGTTTTATTGTCTCCTGACCTTATGGGAATAAAGGACTCACTCAGGAACTACAAATCATACTGAGACAAATTTAATCTATATTTGAAATTAAAAATTAAAAAAAAAAACAAACCACTGGGTCACTTTGGAAGAAATTCAAATACATCCTCCCTGCCTCAAACTACTGTTTCCTTTAAGAATGGGACCTGGGTCTTTCAGCTATGAATCTACGTTAAATTTCCATGTATAAATTTATGTCAAAGACTGGCACTATTTAAGATGGTGCTTTCCTGTTATATGTAGGTACTACTAAATTACTATTCAAAAACTATGTAATTTATGAGATCAGTTGTTTTCCAAAGTCTTGATGGATTTATGGCCATACATATTATCCAATCTCCTTTGGAGTGAATGAAGCAAACCTAAGAGGAGAAGCCTGTTTTAGAGGTAGGGATATAGTTAGTTGGATCCTCAGCCCTACCTTTTACCTTGATACATAAAAGATCTTGACTCAGGATATTCTTGAAATGGTGGATCCATTCTAGAGTCATCTAGAAGTTCTCAGTATCTACTGTTGGTGTTTCCTAGCAAACTCCTCTGTGTATAGCTGAGAATGTATTAAAAACTGAGAAAGAGACCATCTTTTACATGGTTTTAAATATTTGGAACAGAGAAAGGGACTGAACTAGCTACATTAATCTTTTTTAAAAACATTTTCTTGTGACCTACATTCCTAGGACTACCCACTCTTTGCCAGAATTTTTGCTTTCTGAGAGTCATCATGTGAAATAATCAGAATGCCTACCTCTAAGCCTCTGAGAACCTCTACAATGAAGGAGAAAGAAATATTTCTAAAGAACACTCAAATTTCAGGGTTATTATTGTTTTGTAGGATGTTAAATAGCTTTGTATCTTAAAAAATAAGATATGCCTCTATGTATGTGCTGAATAAAAAGAAAGTGTTGGCAAAGGGAAAAGACTTATTTGCTTATCTAGTTCATTTTAACCTCACAGCTTAACATTTTGATTTGTAATGTGCAAGCTACTTAGAAAGCTGAACGGCATATTTTCATTTACCACTCCAGCACGTTCTTGGACAAAGTGAACCAGCAAATGATTTTGCCCTTTCATGAATAAAAGAAGGTTTAATGAAAAAACATTTCATTATAGTAGTGCTTATGATGAAGAAATTTTTCCAACATATAAAATATCAACAACTTTACTCTGAAGAATAAAAGCTTATTTCTATTCTGTTGTACTTAGCAGTGAACCAACAAAAGCAGAATTCAAAGCAAAACTTTCTCATATACTTACATACTTTCTTACTGGTTGTTACACTCTGTGATTGAAAGATTGGGTACAATTAAATATTGGAAAATGCCCCTTTTTAGATTAATAGTTAATAGTAATAATTTTGGGGAACAAAATGCAGACCTGTTTCATGCCATGATACTTTAGCCTCTGATTTCATTTTTTTAGCCTCTGATTTTTTTTTATAACATAGATATTTATGAAGTAAATATAGAGGCAGAGGTCAATCTGATTAAGAAAATGTAAACAGGGGCGCCTGGGTGGCGCAGTCGGTTAAGCGTCCGACTTCAGCCAGGTCACGATCTCGCGGTCTGTGAGTTTGAGCCCCGCGTCAGGCTCTGGGCTGATGGCTCGGAGCCTGGAGCCTGTTTCCAATTCTGTGTGTCTCCCTCTCTCTCTGCCCCTTCCCCGTTCATGCTCTGTCTCTCTCTGTCCCAAAAATAAATAAAAAACGTTGAAAAAAAAAATTAAAAAAAAAAAAGAAAATGTAAACAAATTGAGTATTTGAAAAAACCCATTGTTGAATAATGTAGATCGATTTGAAACATATAATTTTGATTCATTTCAGTTTACTTAAAGGAAGTTATTTGAAAGCAGAACTACATCCTTACAATGCTCCTGGTCTTAAGATTCAAAGTAAAATCTCATCTATAAAAATATACAAGAATTGTGTGTGAAATATTTAACGTAATTGAAGAGAATCTTCAGCATCTCATAAAACGCATGGGTACTCAATGCATTTTAGAAGTGTTTTAGGGTCTACCAGAATTTATTTTTATTATTTTAATCAAAATGAAATGGATATACAAGTACATCAAAAGGTTTCATATACCATTTGGTTCAATTCCAGTGCAACATTCAATAATACTTACTGTTTGCCCTCCATCAACCCTCTCCCCACAGACAGGCATCTTGTTTGAGACTGCACCCTCATGGACAGGAGGCTTGTGATAGGAGTTACTACATATAAATTCACATTCCCTGCTGCCTCAAACAGACCAGGGTGCCTCCATATGTAGTTGGCAAGTACAACGTACATTTATTTTTCTGAACATTTACAAAATTGTGGTAAGATCCTCGTTCATGGTTGAATTATGACTTATGAAAAAATGCCATTAATAGTTTTTTTCTTTTTATTTAAGTTAGAGATAGAAGTTTCTTCCTAATATATTTAAGAAAATTTAATATCAAGAGAGATTCAAGCAAAAGATTTGAAGGAAGGAGATTTCATATTGTCACATTCTCCCTTGATCCATAGGGGTGGGATTTAATCTATTGTGTTTAATAAAAATGAGTAATTGTATTCTCTGCTCTGTTTTAAGGAGAAAATCATTACATAGGTGGTGCTGGGTATTTTTAGCCTTTTTGTGTTTTACATTAAGAGGAATGCTCGCTATAATCGTAAGAATAAATATTAAAAATATTTACTATATATTTTCAAATGTCTTGTCTAAAACAGCGAAATACTTAAGACATGTTACTGATTTATTAATCATAGCTAATCATTTTTTAAATTTTTTATTTATTTGGAGAAAGAGAGAGCACCAGCAGGAGGGGAAGAGAGAGAGGGAGACAGAGAATTGCAAGCAGGCTCCACACAGTCAGTGCAGAGCCCATTTGGGGCTCAGTCTTACAAACGGTGAGACCATGACCTGAGTGGAAATCAGTACTTGAACGTTTAACCAACTGAGCCACCCAGGTGCCCTAGTAGCTAATCATTTATTTAAAAATATATATAGGATTTTAATTTTAATTCCTGTAACAAATACTTTTAGTTTATTTTCCTAAATTTTTTAGCAGTACTTTGAAAACATTTGTAAATTATTTGAAATGTAAGGCCAAGCACTACAAAATATTTACCTGACTTTTGATGAACTAATATTCTCTTTATTTCTTACCCTAGAGCATGTTGAAATAAATTTGAGGGACGGTGTATTTATTTAAAAAAAAATAAAATTTTACACATACTGAGACACATGCGTTTACGGGCTGGACAGGCTGAGCTGGATAAATTTAATTTTCTATTCTTTTGAAGAACAATTAGAAATCTGTTTTATTTTATATTTTAGTTTTCCTTTTTCTTTTTGTAATTGCATATACCATACCTGCTACTTTTAGATGCCCTCTGTTCCTTCTGGTGATCCCGTTCTTCTACAGCAACCACGAGTTCTCATTAGCATGTTTAGCATGGATATGGTGGCAGTGAATGTTTTCAGTTTTTGTTTGGTTGAACGTGTTTTCATTTTCACCTCACTTTTAAAGCTATTTTCATTTGTCAGAGTATTCTAGATTGGAAATTATTTTCTTTTGGTATTTTAAATATGCCACCCAATTGACTTTTGACTTCCATCGTTTCTGTTGAGAAGTCAGCCATCAGTCCGATTGGCGTTCTGCTGAGAACAGTGTTCTTTCCACTGCTTTTAAGTTTTCACTTAGTCTTCTGTTTTTGTAGTTTTACAATAATGTACTTACATGAACTCTTTGGATTTCCACTGCTTGACATTTGGAGCATTTCTCTTAAATGGCTTTATATCTTTCATCAGTATTGGAAAATTCTTAGTCATTATCACTTCAGATATAGTTTTGCACTTTCCTTTCTTTTCCCTTAAGGCCTCCAATTACACGGTTTTACCTTTTTACTCTGTCATCTAGCTAGCAGTCTTTTAGTTCTTCTTATAACGTGTTTTCCATCCATTTTTGCTTTCTGTGCTATAAACTGGGTATTTTATATAGCCTTATTTTCCTATCCATGAATCCTCTTTTTTGTTTTTATTATCTCCTATCTGTTGTTAAACTCATTAATTAGATTATTAATTTCAATTATTGCATTTTTCACTTTCAGTATTTTAATTTGATTCTTTTTTTACAGATTTTAGATCCCTCAAAAAACTTTCCATTTTTCTATATCACTCCTGAATATTGTTAAAGAACACATTTAGTTTAAATTCTGAGGCTAATGATGCCAATAACAAGGCTATGTGTTGGTCTGTTTCTCTTAATTTTTTACTAGGATGCTTCACAGTTTTTTTATATAGAAGTGGAAAATGTGTCTCAAAAATTATAGAAAAAAATTATAGAAACTTTGCCATCCAAAGCTTTGCCTCTCTCAAAGAGGATATACCCTAACCTCTGGCAGGCACCTAGGATTAGAATAGACATCTTAATCAAATCACAAGCCGAGCAGATTAGAGGCTAATTTTCAGACTTTGCAAGACTCTATGAGTCCCTTTTTGACCCCAACAATATGTTATAGGGCCCCAGGGTCTGAGAACCTTGGCTATTTAATAAAACTACTTCTCATTTCAGGTTCCAAAATACGAATTTTGCCTTTGGATTTTTGTGAAATTGATGAACACTTTGCTCTAATTTTCAGCAGCTTTCAGATAAATGTAGTACTTATTTTCTTACGACGCTTAACATTTGAATGAATGCCTTGAGAAGAGTTACCGAACGTGACGCTCGCTTCCATCTGTCTTCCTTTTTGCCGGGACATAGGCACCTTGTACTCTGGCTGCCTTGGCAAATGCTTTGAGGGGAAATATGGTTTGTGGAAGGTCAACTCACCTCTCTATGGTTTCTCTCGCTCTGGGATCTTGGCTCTCAAGTCCTAGTTAGGCCTGCAGACAGAGGTTTGTTTATTTGTTTGTTTGTATTTACCCAGCTTTTCTAAATGGTATCAGAAGAAATGCTAATCCACTACTTGCCATCCCATCACAGTTAGAGACACGAGTCTTTTATATTTTGACTTCACTGGTGAAAAGTTTAGTCAAAATGTTTAAAAGAAAGAAACTATACTCACAGCGTAGTATAGATGTATAATTTTACCCATATAGGGATTGAATCAGCAACTGCAAAAGAGTTCTGGAGTTTTTGGCCTATTTTATTTATTTATTATTTATTTATTTATGCAGAAGTAATATTATTCTTACAGAATTAGCAAGTCTTTGACATTAGCAACTAAACAACCATCTAAAGTATTTTATATAAAATAATAAATTCTAGGGGCGCCTGGGTGGCTTAGTCGGTTGAGTGTCCGACATCGGCTCAGGTCATGATCTTGCAGTTTGTGACTTTGAGCCCCGCGTCGGGCTCTGTGCTGACAGCTGGGAGCCTGCTTCGGATTCTGTGTCTCCTTCTCTCTCTGCCCCTCCCCCACTTGTGCTCTGTCTCTGTCTATCAAAAATAAATAAAATATTAAAAACAATGTTTTTAATAAAATAAAATAATAAATTCTAAATAAATTGATCTGGCACAAAATCAATTATAATCAAATTCCAGTTAATAGCTCTTTCTTACTGAATGATAAACACATTATTAACTGAATTAAAAGAGGCGCTATAATACAGTAGCAATTTGACCTCTTCACACTGAGGTGAGATTTTTTTTAAGGCCTGTGGTTTTTTTAAGTCATGTTCATTTCTCCCACTTGAAGTCCATTATAAAAATGCTATTGCTCACTGGTGTTTGTGTTATAGTTATAACTGTTACTGTTAAAATTACCTAAGCCTGGTTTCTGCAGATGTACTAGGTTACTATATTACATCAGATCATATAACTTGACATCATCCAAACCTGCTTATGAGACATTATCTCTGATTTTATCACCAATATCATTGCAGCATATGATTCATATATCTATCTGCTAGTTGTTTTCATTTGCTCCAAATCAGACCTTGCTTACCCTGAGATGTGCATCATTTGTCTTTTTTTAAATATCATTGTAATTTTAATCTGTGATAAAGAGATGGAGTAGATGAGGGAATGCTGAATTCCCATTATAGACTTGACAACGATTGGATACCAACACAACATGGTGTCAGCTCTGGGCTGACAAAAGTTGTCAGTGCTCAATTTTGGGGGGCTGGAAAATCTAAGTCTTTTTTTCACAGCCTCTTCTACTTTAATATTGGCTTTAAATGTAAGGAGGAGCCCCTGATGGATGGCCTGCATAAAGGTTTGCTCAGAAAATAGTGAGAAGTTAGACCAAATTCTAGACTCAGTACTGGTCAGTTGTGTCTCAGAAGGGAGGTCTGCATTTGTCCTTTGGGCTGACATTCCTAATTCGTCCCTCAACCCTAAATCTCATGCTATGGTCCTCAACACTACATCTTCCACCATTGAAAGGAGTTCATCTTATGGTCAACAGCAGATACACTGTCTTTGAGCTTTGGGAGAACCCACCTTAAAGCCAGGCATATCTTCCAGTGGAGCATCTTGGCCACCAACCCTCAGATTCATCCAAGTTGTTATGGGTATCAATGCTTATTCCTTTTTTTCCCCTTAGTGTTCCTTAGTGTGAATGAAACACGATTTTCTTACCATTGGGATGACAACATGGACAAGCTGAAAGGTATAGTGATCTGGGATCTCACTTTTCCACTGCACTTTTCCACTGAACTACTGAGCCTGCACAGATGCACACCCAGTCTCCTAGCCAGGAAGCCCATGGATTTCACATAACTGTGGAAACCCAGGCAGTGGACAGCAGTGGGACTTCAGACAAGATCCTGGGGGATATTACTTACTTCTAGAGGGAAGTAACCAAGCTTCCCCCAAAAGTTTTAGGGTGCCATTTGGAGGACTTTGGGTCTATAACTCAAGACAGTCCTTAAGGAAAGAGCAGATGTTGGGGGTCTCACAAACTTGACTCAGAGGAACATCTCATTTCTATGTCACAGACCTATAAGAAGCAAATACTCTAGTTCTTAATTCTTCTTGACTTGAGTGTGTCCTCTTCTCCACACATAGCATAGATTTGCTAGAAAATCATCATTCCACTTTTCTCTTATTTGTACTACTGACTAACAACACCTTCTCACAGTCCTCCTTGATCTGTTTGAAGGCTATTTTGGAAATGACTTCAGTAACCTTTCAATCATCTCTTAACTGGATCTATTTTTCCCCAAATGATGGGATAGGGGTTAAGGTGTGATGTTGGAGGGGCCTACTATGCTTATTGTATTTTTAGTGGTGCTCTCAAGGCCCATCTACCTCTTGACATGCCCTCTACTAAGATCATGTGTTCTATAGACAACCAGAATGGTGTGGACAAGGAAGAAATTGTCTATTATCTTTACATACCATAATTGTCCATAGATTCTGCTGTGTATAAATTAAAGATTTGCAGTTTGTACATTAAAGATTTTCCATTTAAGTTTTTGAGAACCAAAAAATGTATACTGTACATATTTTTCTTTGTAAACATCAATTTCAAGACATAATTTTGTAACTACCTAATGTCAAACCCTCAATACTGAACTCCTCTTTGAGTCCTTAAGTCAATGAGATTTTAACCCTACTGGGTTCAATTTTCTTGAGTGTTTCCTGAAGAGCCACACACCTCATATAATTTTTCTTTGCATCTTTTTCTCATCTCTTGTGATTCTGCATTGGAGCTTAATGTCACAATGCAATCTCCAAAATACACAATTATCATGTTAAGTGGCTAGCTGGCTTTTAATGATTCTGAGATTTCAACCAGGTAAGAGTGTGGGAAGTGTAAGATGCTCTCCTAGTGGCTAGAATGAAGTTTTACAACTTTCTTCTGAAAATAATAGCAAATTAACATGGGTTAACATTTAATGAGTAATTAGTCTATGGCAGGCCCTGGGCTGATTGGTTTACTTACATTGTCTTATTTTATTAGCCTCATAAGAACTTTCATGATCTCCATTTTACAGATACAGAAACTCAAGACCTAGAATGGGTAAAACAGCCTTTCCAAGTCACGTAATTAGTGTGTAATATAGCCTTGAATTAAACCCAAACCCAACAAATTCCAAAACCAACTCTTTCAACAATTACACTGTGAAGCAAGTTTGAAATCTCAGGCATTTTCTCAGCATACCTCTGTAAATTACTAAGCAGCTCCTAGTTTTTCTTGTTTTTTGGTCTTAACACACATGACGCCATGTTTTCAAGGCTTTTAAGGTTTTATAGTACTTGCTAAGGTACTGATTTTTAAGGACTGGTTTTAAATCCAATTGCACAATGCCTAAAGAGACACAGTGTCCTTATTCCTTCATTTTCATTTCTTTCCCTTATTTATCAATGTCAATTTCAGGAAGAATCACCAAATTTTTATCTTCCTTCTCTTTTTCAAGGATATTTTAAATATTATTGTTATAAGGTCTGCTTCTTGATTTATATTTTTACTTTTTTTTTTTTTACAGACACCGTCTCTAACCCCTAGAAACCATTCATTTTTTCCCATCGCTATAATTTGTCTCTTGAGAATGTAATATAATTGAAATCATACAATATTTGACTTTTTGAGATTGGATTCTTTCACTCAAGATAATGCCCTTGAGATTCATACAAGTTGTTGTGTGTATCAATAGTTTGCTCTTTTTTATTGATGGGTAGTATTCCACAGTGTGGATGAACCACACAATTTTAACCATCCACCACCCGCTGCAGGACATCTGGGTTGTGTCCGTTTTTGTCATTACCAATAATGCTGCTGGAAACTTTTGTGTATGCATTTTTGCGTGAATATAAGTGTTCATTTATCTAGGAAATGTGTCCAGAATGTAATTGTTGAGTCATGTGATAGTTGCACGTTTAGTTTTTTAAAAAACTGCTAAACTATTTTTTAGAGTGACTATACCACTTTACATTCTTACCAACAAGGTATGAATGATCTAGTTTTTCCATATCCTTACCAGATAAGGGTGTGGAAACATAGGATAAAGTTGCATCCTTACCTTGGTGCCATTACTATTTTTTGTTTCAGTCATTCCTCTGGTAGTGACTTCTCATTGCGGTATTAATTTGAATTTCTCTAGTGACTAATGATGTTAAACCTCTTCTCATGTGCTTACTTGCATCTGTATGTTGTTTTCGGTGGAGTATCTCTCCACGTCTTTTTCATATTACCTGATGTTTTTTCTTTTTGTTTTTGTTTTCAGTGTTGAACTTTGAGAGTTCTGTGTATATTTAAATGCTAGTCATTTATCAGATATGCTTTGCCAGTATTTTAAGTCTGTAGCTTGTCATGTCATCTTCTTGACATTTGCTTGGCAAATGTTCTAATTTTTTTTTCTTTTCAATTTTTTATTTAAATTCTAGTTGGTTAATATATGGTGCAAAATTGGTTTCAGGTATACAGTTCAGTGATTCATCATTTACATACAACACCCAGTGCTCATCATAACAAGTGCCCTCCTTAGTACTCTTCACCCCTCTAGCCCATCCTCTACCCTCCTCCCTCCATCAATCCTCAGTTTGTTCTCTGTCTTTAAGAGTCTCTCATGGTTTGTTTCTCTTTCTCTTTTTCTCCCCTCCCTTATGTCTATTTTGTTTCTTAAATTCCACATATGAGCAAAATCATATGGTATTTGTCTTTCTCTGACTGACTTATTTTGCCTAGCATAATACATTCTAGCTCCATCCATGTTGTTGCAAATGGCAAGATATATTCCACGGTATATCATCTATATCTATATCTATATATCTATATCTATATATCTATATCTATATCTATTTCTATATCTATATCATCTATTTATCTATCTGTCTATCGCATCCTCTTCTTCCTTCATCAGTACTAACATTTGGGCCTTTCCATAGTTTGACTCTTGTCGGTAGTGCTACTGTAAACATTGGAGTGCATGTGCCCCTTCAATTCAGCATTTTTGTATCCTGTAGGTAAATACCTAGTAGTGCAATTGCTAGATTGTAGGTTCTATTTTTAACTTTTTGAGGACCCTCCATACTCTTCCCCAGAGTGCCTGCACCAGTTTGCATTCCTACCAGCAGTTCCTTTTTCCACATCCTCGCCAACATCTGTTGTTTCTTGTGTTGTTAATTTTAGTCATTCTGACAAGTGTGAGGTGATATCTCTTCATGGTTTTGATATGTATTTCCCTGATGATGAGTGATGTTGAGCATCTTTTCATGTGTCTGTTGGCCATCTGGGAGTCCTCTTTGTAAAAGTGTCTATTCATATCTTCTGCCCATTTCTTCACTGGGTTATTTGTTTTTTGGGTGTTGAGTCTGATAAGTTCTTTACAGATTTTGGATACTAACCCTTTATCTGATATGTCATTTGCAAACATCTTCTCCCATTCCGTCGGTTGCCTTTTAGTCTTGTTGATTGTTTCCTTCACTGTGCAGAAGCTTTTTATTTTGATGAAGTCCTAATAGTTCATTTTTGCTTTTGTTTCCCTTGCCTCTGGAGACAAGTCTCATAAGAAGTTGCTCCTGCAAGGTCAAAGAGGTTGCTGCCTGTGTTCTCCTTTAGGATTTTGATGGTTTCCTGTTCCAAATTTAGGTCTTTCATCCATTTTGAATTGTTTTTGTGTATGGTGTAAGAAAGTGGTCCAGGTTCATTCTTCTGCATGTTGCTGTCAAGTATTCCAACACCATTTGTTGAAGAGACTGTCTTTTTTCATTGGATATTCTTTCCTGCTTTGTCAAAGATTAGTTGACTGTATAGTTGTGGGACTATTTCTGGGTTTTCTATTCTGTTCCATTGATCTATGTGTCTGTTTTTGTGCAAGTACCGTACTATATTGATGACCAGAGCTTTATAATATAGCTTGCAATCTAGAATCATGATGCCTCCAGTTTTGTTTTTCTTTTAGAGGATAGCTTTGGCTATTAGGGGTCTTTTGTGGTTCTATACAAATTTTAGGATTGTTTGTTCTAGCTCTGTGAAAACTGCTGTTGGTATTTTGATACGAATTGCATTGAATATGTAGATTGCTTTGGGTTGTATAGACATTTTAACAATGGTTGTTTTTCCAATCCATGAGCATGTAATGCTTTTCCATTTCTTTGTGTCCTCTTCCATTTCTTTCATAAGTGTTCTGTAGTTTTCAGAGTATATATCTTTTACCTCTTTGGTTAGGTTTATTCCTAGGTATCTAATTATTTTTGGTGCAGTTGCAAATGGGATGGATTCCCTGCTGCAAATGTTTTAATTTTGATGAAATCCAACATATCACCTTTTTTTTCTTTCTTACAACATTTATTCCCAAAAAGGAAAAAAAATAAGGCATAGAGAAAACCAGGAATTTCCCAAATTCTCATAGCAAAGCAAAACAGTTTATTGTCTCCATCACTTGCTTCTAGTTATAGTGTTCCATAGATGGTTATCTCAGTGTTCCTTTCCATATCTGTCTGTCTTGAATTTTAGATTCAAGATGAATTATTTACTTGAGTACCAAAAAAAATTTTCACTAGGAATGAATCTAGATTTTGTAGAGGAGATTCCTGGTGGTCCAATACTTCACTCTATAAAGATCAGTATTCATATGGCTATTATTATGCAAATTAATCTTACTGGTTTCTAACACTAGAGTCAAACTATTTATTTTTTAATTTTTATTTAAATTTTAGTTAACAAACAGTACAATATTGATTTCAGGAGTAGAATTCAGTGATTCATCACTTACTTACAACACCCAGTGCTCATCACAGGTGCCCTCCTTAATACCCATTGCCCCTCTAGCCCATCCCCCACCCACCTCCCTCTATGAACCCTCAGTTTGTTCTCTACCTTTAAGAGTCTCTCATGGTTTGTTTCCCTCTCTCTCTCTTCCCCGCCCTTCCCAGATGTTCATCTAATCATATGGCATTTGTCTTTCTTTGTGTAAAGTCAAACTTTAGACAAAAGATAGAAAATCACCTTTGGTGATGGGACCTACTAGGAATGTCATCAAGTTGAAAATGCATAAGTAAATTTACAGATCACTGAAGTCAGAAGGGGGAAGTTAAAATGAGAAGAGAATGGTAAATATAAGTTTATGAATATTATTTGACTAATAGTACTCTAAAATATACAATAGTTTAGGCCATATGAAACTACCTATATTTGATCATTTTTTCACACAGCAATTCATATGATTCAAGCAGATAATAAGATAATTGTCATCATTAGATCATTAGAGAGAAGAAGTAGAAAAGGATGAGAAGAGATGGTGTAAGTGAACTAGGCTCTTACCATTCATAGTAGGACATCAAAATAAAAGTGTCTAAAGAATCACATTAAAATATTTGTACTACAAAGTTTACCCTTGTAAGCATTCATTTTCATATACCAGTCAAATTTATAATTGCAACGGTCTAAATTTTTTCAGCTTTATTGAGATATAAGTGACAAATAAAAGTGTAAGATATTTGGAATGTACACAATGGTGATTTGATATGTGTATACATTGTGAAAAGATCCCTTCCATGTAGAATTAACATATCCACCATCATACATATTTGTCTTTTCTATTTTGTTTTGTTTTGTTCTGATGAGAATATTTATCCTCTACTCTTTCAGCAAATTTAATTACACAGTACACTTTCATCAACTATATTCACCATGTTATACATTAGATCCTCAAACCTTATTCATCTTATAGCTGAAAGTATATATCATTATACCAATCTCTATTTCCCCCTCTTCCACCCCACAAGCCCTGGAAACCACTTTTCCACTCCTGATTTTTATGAGTTTGACTCTGTTTTTAGATTCCACACATATGTGAGACCATACAGTATTTGTCTTTCTCTATCTGGCTTATTTCACTTGGCATAACACCCTCAAGATCCATCCATGTTTTCTCAAATGTCAGAATTTCCTTCTTTCTCATGGACGAATAATAGCCCGTTGTATCAATATAGCACATCTTCTTTATCCATTCATCCACTGATGAACACTTAGATGGTTTCTATAGGTTGGCTGTTTGAATAATGCTGCAATGAACATAAGAGTGCAGGTAGTTCTTTGATATACTCAGTTCATTTCCTTTAGATATATGCCCAGAAGTCAGATTTCTGCATCCTATGGCAGTTTTAGTTTTAATTTTTTTAGGAAAAGCCTAAACATTTTTAAGTAAACACTTCTGATATCTTTGTGCCTTAAAGATTCCTAATTGTTAATCAGCCTCTTCATTTGAAGCACTGACTTTCTAAGTCTATTGTCTAAAGCAGCTAGAAATATTTTTTTTCCTGTAGTACCAGATACCTGACAACAGTAACAATGAAAAAAGCGGAATTAAATAATTGATGTGGTTTTTTCTGGAATCAACCTCCGTTTGATTTGATTTGATTTATCTTCCCAGAATTTTCACTGACATAACCTGTCGACAAGGTTGTAGAGTGAAACAAAAACCTCAAGACAAAAGAAAATGCGTATTATTTTCTGCTTGCAAAAATTCTGCTTAAGGTAAAATTTGTCTGAGAATTAGTTATTAATGACCTAACTAATAAAAAGATCATATTTCAGATTCAAATGTGATTGATTTTACAGTAAATTACCCTAGGAGGATGGAATGTTCTGGTTGATGGAATATTATGGTTAACAGCATTTGAGAAAAATGATACCATGATGACACGCTTTCACAATGCCTGTCATTTAAATTGTGCTAAACCACCCGAGCCGTGTGGAAGGAAGTGATTAAAAGCCTCGTATTTGATGTTACATAGACCCCAGTTGGAATCTTGACCCTCGCATTCACTAGCTGGATAGCCTTGTGTACATTACTTAGTATCTCTGATCCTCTGGTTTCTCATCTATAAACTGAGGACAAAAATGTCCAGTTTACGGTGCAGTTGGCAAGATATACATAAAATTACTTATCACAATGCTGGCTATAAAATAATGCTCTGCTCCCATCAATTACAGGATCATAGCTAATAATTTATTACTGAACCTTCATTATGGATATTGAATTATAGCTCACAGGTTGCTTCTAATCAAGTGACTGTAACGTTTTCATTGAACTCATGCTCTCTTTCTAACGGCTAAAGATTAGGTTAACACTCGACATGCTTGCATTATGAAACAAGTAATGCCCTTGACCCTAACCATATCATGCAAGCTTTGAAGAAGAGAGCGAGATGTGATGAGAGTAAAGTTCTGAAAACCAGGAACCCATGCTTCTGCTGAAGTCCTCCCCACTGTTTTGCAGTGGAGCAAGGATGCTTCTAAAGGGAGAGAGTCATGGAAAAGAAAGCACATGAAGGCTCCAGAAGAGAGCATGTAGAGCTATAAGGTAGCAAAGCATCCTGTTGGTGGCAATCCTTGGGAATTCTGGGTATTGACCTAGTAGTAATAACAATAATACCAATACTACCAGTGGTTAATATTCACTGAACACATATTATGTGCTCAATGCATTGAGCGTTTACCTAATTTAATTTTTGCATATTACCTAATTTAATTCTCACTTGAGCCTTATGAGAGAAAGTCTGTCAAGATCTTGACAGTGGCTAAGAGCAGGTATCAGACCTACCAGATACCTCAGTTCTGTCACTAACTAGCTGTGTCAATTTGGGATAAGTGATTAAATTTAAGCTTCTGTCTCTTCTTCTATAAATGGGGAGTATTTTTGATCACTATACATGGGTGAGGGCACTGAGACTTTAAGTCTCAAGGCCTTGCAGCAAGTATGTGCAAGTCTGGAATATTAATCTTATTGTATGTATTCATAACTTCTTCTCAGTGCTTCTCCCTATACAAGAATAAAGACATATACTTAATATGTGGCACAGAGAAAAGTGGATATTGTCCGTTGTCTATATATTAATTTGTGTCAGGGCACAGAATAGTTAAACTGCATACAACTGAATCATTTTGATACTTTTCAAATAGAAAAAAACTCTAAATTTGTTGTTATAAAAATATGTAACAAAGCATCTGAATTATTTCATTCAACTGACATGTATTTGAGTAATTACTAAGCGCAAGACAGTTTTTATTTAGACTATCCAAGGGCTTTAACTCTGCCAGTGTGACTTTACAATTCAATGTTTTCTTCTTAAAATTTTTTGTCTAGCATCTAGATCAGAGCACTTTAAGTTGCTAGGCTATGCCCCAGAGTTTTTGGCTCAGTGGGTCTGGGGTAAAGTGTGGAAATTTGCATCTCTAACAAGTTCCTGGGTGATGTCGATGCTTCTGAGCACACACTGAGGACCACTGATCTGGACCAATGGTTCTCCATCTCAATGTTGTAGCATTCCTGTGTGATCAGATATGAAGTTTGGTGCAAATAATGCATTATTAAATATAAAGTAGCAGAGTTCAGAAAAGGTGCAATTAAACGTAAGAGCATATTTATATTTACTCTAATAATTTCACTCCTAATAAATAAATCATGTCCTGGGAATTGTGCGTAGGGATATGCTACACATATGAATGCCATCCATCCTGTGTGTTGATTTGAAAAAATAAGTTTGAGAGCGGCTAGGGTACAAACATTTATCTTCCATTTTCTTTTGGCTTTCCATGTTAGTGTCATATCAAACTGTCCAGTGACTTGTGCTCTAATCACTGGCTATAATCACTGTAACCATCTTCCTTTCTGTACAAGTCCTGCCAGTATCTTGGGTGTTGTCAATAGCTAGCAAGACATAGAAGAAAGAGGTGTGACAGCATATAAGAAACCCGTGGGGTTTGCACACCATCGCCAAGATGTAAGAGCAAGAAAAGGTCAGTATTGCAACAAGATTTAGGACAAGAACATAGGTAAAGCATTTTGCCTTTAAGGAAAGAAACATCTCGAAACCTCTAATACTAGGGAGAGGGATGGCTGTGGATTGAGGACATGGGACAGTCATACACCATGTTTTACAGTGAAACTGAAGGCTCCATTGCTTCCTGAGAAGGAGGGAGTGGTAATTCGTAGGAGGCAATAAGTAAAAAATTAAAAACTTACAAGAAACACCAAAGAGAATGGAAAGTTGGCTGACCAAAACGAGTAAAAGTACTGTCGACTAACAACTTTGAGAAGATAATTGTCACTAGAAGATGGGTTCCGTAGTGCCAAATATTTGCATGCAGCTCTTCTTTTGTGTTGTTTTTTTCCTCTAGCAGCAATCAATATATAGGATATAAAAGTAAAAAAAACATCAGAAAGTAGGATTCATCCAGGATTGATCCAGATGTGGTAGAAAGACAAAAGTGTATCCTCAGTCACTTTGTATTTATCTAACGATGCTATTATGGAAACTATGTCAAAGAGAGGGCTCCGAGGCAAAAAACTTAACACAAGAAATATGACAAGAACACATTCTTGCATGTCTTAGAATTTAATTAGGAACTGACGAGGAATATAACCTATTTCAGCATGACAGTTTTTGTGGTTTGGAGTTTGTAGAAAATAATTTCCTTGAAATGGCTTGATTGTTTTTAACTCTCTACCAGTAGCATAATTCTATTAAAAAAAAACTCAATGGGTAAAGTTTTTATCAATATATTAAGTAATAACCTTCATTAAATAACAACATTTAAAACAGTCAAAACCAAGTTAGAATAAACCTGACTTAAAGTATTCAAAAACAACACATAACTTAGGATTGGGAACAGAATTTGGAAGAATGGATAAGAGTGAAAAAATTAATTATCTTATCAATATTGTACTCAGAATCTTTGAAAATCAGGTAACAATGTAGAACATATATGAGTCATTTTTTTTCTTTTAGGTGAAAACTGTGCTAATATTTACGTAATACAGACTAATATTACAGTATCGGTGATAATACTGTTCAAGTTTATAAATCCTTTAGGTGTAACTGGATTTTTGAAAAGTAACACCTTGGGTAGAAGCATGAAATATATTGACTTTTTCATTAACTATCCCTCAACTCTGTTGTGCTGAACTCCTTTTACCTGCTGGGAAATGGCAATATAGCTCTTTAAGTCACATTCAATTATTCCAGCAGCGTAGCTCTGATTTCCAATACTCAGTCATGCTTATTTTCCAATGTTAATTTCATATCTTACTCATTTAAAGCCTTTTCTTCAAATTATCATCTCTGTAAGTTATGGCTATCAGGCAATTGTGCCTTTAAAAATTTTTTGTTCAGTAATTGATTTTATGCTAAGCATGAATTCATGAAAATATTATTTAAATCCAGATATGAGGTTAAAAATTCAGGTGTCCTCTTTACCTGAGTATTTTGAGTTGTAAAAAGTTCAAGTTGATACTCTGATTTTTTTGAAAATTGTTATTAAAAAACATTTATTTTATCTAAATGTACTGAATTTATGAGGGAAATGTAGACGTAACATGAAGATAAATAGTATCCTACTGAATGAAAAATATTAAGATACTATGATTCAGGAGCTCAGTTATAGAAAATTATATTTAAGGATAATCTACAGTAACTATTTAGTGCTTTGTGGGGATTTCCTATTTAGAGATAGCCTATTCTTCCTCGATAAAGTACAAAGAAAATAAGAAAAATTTTAAAATTACAACTCAAGTTTTGTTAAAATTAGAAAATAGTTAAGACCCCAGAAAGCTGATGGAATAACGGATTATGGGAAGCATGGAGACCAAGCAGAACGCCATTGAAAGAAGGTGGCAACAAATCTTGTAAAGATGCAGCCCAAACACTCTTCTTACAGTTGAGGCACTAAACCTTGAAAGGATGAAAATATCTCGTTTCTAACAATGAATATGGGTTGACAGTTACCCCTAAAGTGTCAGGTGATCTCCCAGAACCAGGGGAAAGAATAAAGAAAGAACTACTCATAAGAAGCATTGTCTCTTTGGCAGAGGAGGAAGAGAAAACTTTTCACTTTGAAAATCTCTCAGCTGCTCATCGTCACTGGCTATAAAGACATCACCAACTAAATCAACTAAATGTCCAGATGGTGTGAAGGTTGCTCTGGTACTTCTATTAGGCAAATGCCATACGTATAGCTTATCCCAGCAAAACTCACAATGTCCGATGAGTTAAAACTGAACCAGTATAGGGACTCCTGGGTGGCTCAGTTGGTTGAGCTAGCGCTTTTGATTTCAGCTCAGGTCATGACCTCACGGTTGGGTTCATGGGATCTGGACCCACGTTAGGCTCTGTGCTTGGTATTCTCTCTCCCTCTCTCTCTGCCCCTCCCCCACTAGCACACATGTGTGCGTTCTCTCTCTTTCTCTCTCTCTCTCAAAATAAATGGATAAGCATAAAAAAAATCAGTACAGAAGCTGTACAAGTTGTTGCGGGAAAATAATGAGTAGGGGTAAGAAAATAAAGTTAAGAGATAAAGACAGCATGCTAAAAACGTATGATAAGGAGCAGAAGCAACTGACATTTTACTCTGAGTTTAAAAATAATTCCTATGAAGCAATAGCACAAACCATAGCAAAGGCACGTGGGGAGGAGATGATGGGACAAGAAAAAAAATGAAAGAACTGTGAGTTGACAAGATCAAGAAATTAAACACAAAATGAAACCAAGAAGGGGGGAAATTGTAGACACTGTTGAAAAAAGAGTCAGGAAACCTAGGAAAAATGAGGAAAAATACCTAAAATCAAAACAATTCTAAAGAAAAGTTTTTTTAAGGCTTGAGTGGAAAACAACAGATGCAAAGCAGCATGGTGTACCTTTTATTCTCCTTTTACATTAAACTGGTGGCTGTCTTTATATTTAAATTGCATATTCTTAACAGCAGCATATAGTTTGGTATTTTGTGTCTAATCTTACAGTCTTTGCATTGTTTTTTTTTCCAGTTTATTTGTTTATTTTGAGAGAGAGAGAGAGACAGATTCCCAAGCAGGCTCCACGCTAAGCTTCCTCACAAACTGTGAGATCATGACCTGAGCCAAAATCAAGAGTTGGAAACCCACTGAGCCACCCAGATGCCCCTCTGCACTTTAATTGTTAGCAAATGAGGCAATGAAGACTTCACTGAAGAGGGATATGGTTGGTTCATCACAGTGCCACCAAAGTCCTTCCCCCAAACTCTTTCCTACGATGAGAATGAGCTCCCTAGAGTTATGCAATTGGTCATGTGCGGCATGCTTCTTTTCCCTACAAGAGCCATTGCACCAGGTGCCATTTCCCCCACTCCCAAAGATTCACAAAGCAAATACTACTGTAATTTTCTGAGACGGGCCTGCCCATGTTTTTATTTTCATTTCAGTTTCATTAAAGATCTCTTAAAGGGCCGTGGACTTTTGGTGTTTTGGTGAACCTTTTCAGCATAGCGTTGAGATAATCATTTGGAAGCACAGCTTTGAATTCATAGAACATCATTTCCTTCATTGGTATGTTCATTTCTTCCTTTGTATTCTGAAGAAAGAGAACAGAGTCTTTGAAATGTTCTTATAAGTAAGTAGTAGAAGAAGAAAGGAGATAAATGTGAGAGGAACAAGGTCTTTTAGCACGCGTCAGCCTGAAAGGGGTCAGTAATGAGAGAATCCACGACACCTCCTATGACCAAAAAGGTGTGAGTCTTCTTCTGAGAATAAGTAAAAAGCACATGTGCAATTCAAAAATTTGAAACTTAAATTTATATCATTTAATTGAAGATCTCAAATATGATTTTTAAAGGACTTTTTAAGCCTTTAATGAGTCACCTTACTCTAGGTGTTTTTTCTGCTTTAAAACAGTTGGTCATTTATTTCAGAAACAAAATGGACGCAAAGGAGAGCAATGGGCTTATAATTCATCTTAGAAAGATGGAGAAACTTTTAACTCTCTTTGCATTTCTCTTTGGATATGGCAATGCAGCGGGCATGTTTTGGGCTAGCGTAAGTTGATTTAATCCCTTTATACTTATAGTGGGTTCAGAGAGAACCTTTTCTGTAGCAAGATGGGTGTGACAGAGAAAGAGGGACCCAGGTGTCTTGTCCTCAGGTAATTTGCAATGTTTTACATTGTGTTATATGCATTTGTTTTTCTTTTAAAAGATACTAAAATGTATTATAATTATGACACAGGAATAATTAGGTGGGGTTCTTGATATTCAACTAGTTAGAGCAACAATACTTTTATTGTTGTTGTTGTTGTTGTTGTTGTTGTTGTTATTTTGCTGAAAAATAAGTGTGACCCTTTTAAAGATCCATACTTTAGGGAACTGTTTGCTTTGGCCAGTGTCCAATCTAAATGCTCAAATGGAATGTTTACATAAGAGCCAGTAACATTGCTGTGCAGTTATAGACGTAGTTATGAGCACTGATGGGAATCAGGAAGGAAGGGTTTTGAAGCCAGTGAGAAGTTGGTGTAGCATATTAACAACCTCTGTATATAGAGAGAGCGAAGGAGACGGAGAGAGAAGTGTGTATGGCTGAGTTTGAAGTCTTAATCAAATATGGACAAAGGGCAGGGAAAGAAGTTGGCACATGTAATCATTGTAATTTTCTCAGAGAGAACCTGAATTTATAAGGTGCCCCAGAAATCATTTTTTCTATAAACCAATTTAAACAATTTTCTGCAGTTTTCTTCATGGATGTTATTAAGGTTGGAGTTTGGATTAGACGGTTCTTTGGGAATGGAAATTTTAAACTTTAGTACTCTTGAAGAATAAGAATAGTGTGTTGGCTCCGTCTGATTTGCAGGGCCAGAAGAGGCTAGCAGGGTGCAGTCCAAGGGCCTGGGGCCAAGGGGCCAGAGCCTGATGGAGCAGTGAGTTAGACTCCATACTGGTGGGAGAACATACACTACCCCGCCCCTCTCTGATTAATCAGGTAAAATCGGAAGAGAGCAATGAGTATAACTAATCTTGTCGACCTCACACTTTGACTCTGAAGACCACTCAGCCTAAAGTCATCCTCTTTTTATCCACACACACAAGAGCTTTCATAGGTTAGGTACACTGACTTGAGATGTTAATAGAGATGCGGGGAAGAATATTTCAGTTGTATAGATGTCATTGCAGTAGCTCAGGGAATTATTCATTATATGTGTTCTAAATGCCCAGTCTACATGTTTGCAAATGGATATCTGAACTCCTTTGGTATCAATACAGGTTTGGTGCAGTACCAGTAGATCTCTAGGAACAATGACAAAACCCCTCCCCCCAGTTTTATTTTATTTTTTTCTTTTGTCTTTAAGCACAATAAATACTTTGTTCTATACAGTAATGTCTTGAGGCTATCCTTTGATTTATTTTAAAATCGAAGTTAACATATGGAGATCACACTGTGTAAAACATTCCTACGGTACAGAGATGAAGGTGTAGGAAAAAGCACACTCGTTAACTCAGTTTCCATATTCTTAATGGTTTGATATCCAGCAGTGTATGATTGAGTCCTCTGGCACCTTCCCAGAATCCTTCCATATTTTCTAATTAGAAGGACTTTTGTGCAGATAAATTTCCATCAGTTATAACTGAACTCATCGAACTCAATAAAGGCATGAGTCTTTCTATAAAACTTCCCTTCCGTATTTCCACTGTTTACGTTTGCTGTTTCTCTGGTTTTATCTTATTCTTACTTTACTGCTGTTTCAATGACATTTCTGATTCTTCCCAATTTTACTTAGAAGTACATTCAATTTGATTTCAAGAAAAAAAAAGTTTCTATTTCTCAATAATTAAACAGTGGCACCTGTCACAGTTAAGGACACCAAGAAGAACTTTACACATAGGGACATAGGGACTGATGGAAAGATTCATTCTTTGGGCATTTGAATTGACGTTAGGTTGGCTCTTCTGACTTGTTATCAGATGTTCATTATAAAATATAAAATGCAAAACCTTGACAGCAAATTTTAAGCTATGGGTTTCAGAATTTTGGATGTATTTAGTAGGTATCCAGACTACTTTCCTTACTGTTATCCAGAGTCCCAGCTAAAATACCATAATCTTCCAAACTAGTGCAAAACATACCCTTCAAAGGAACAAAACCTCAGGGTCAGATACTACCGAGAGAAAAGTCCCTTTCCAACCAGTCAGTGAACCTTGTTTCTCCTGGTGGTGTTCTATACACAGGGATCCTTATTAAATGGAAAAAGTGGCACCTGAGTGGCTCAGTCAGTTAAGCGACAGACTGTTCATCTCAGCTCAGGTCTGGATCTCAGGGTTGTGAATTCAAGCCCCACATTGGGGTCTGTGTTGGCTGTGAAGTCATTCAGTCAATAAATAAATAAACAAATAAACAAACAAACAAATAAATAAATAAATAACCTCAACTCAAGAATTCTCCACTAGGTTTTACTGAAAGGAGACAAAGTGTATATAAAACATGGTAGCAGCTGTAAAAGAATGTTTAATTCATTGTATAAGTGGATGTGTGATTTGCCATTGATGGAAATAGGTGGCTTACAGCATGTTTGCATTGCTAGAGTTTATAATATTGAGTTATACAGACCCCAAGACATTTATTTTCTGCCTATGGGAGAAGTGCTAATCAGTATTCATTAGCTCATATAATAAAAATTGTATAAAATGTTTTCAGTAGCAGCTATGCTAGAAATCTGAATTCTTCCACACATGAGTATTCTCTAAGGGAGTTGGATAAGAAGATCAGTATATGACTTTCCAGGTCTGAAACTCTGTGATCTATTTATGATATATTTAAAATAATCTAGAGGAGTTCCGGAAGATGGCGGCGTAGGAGGACGCTGGGCTCACCGCGCGTCCTGCTGATCACTTAGATTCCACCTACACCTGCCTAAAGAACCCAGAAAACCGCCAGAGGATTAGCAGAACGGAGTCTCCGGAGCCAAGCGCAGACGAGAGGCCCACGGAAGAGGGTAGGAAGGGCGGCGAGGCGGTGCGCGCTCCACGGACTGGCGGGAGGGAGCCGGAGCGGAGGGGCGGCTCGCCGGCCAAGCGGAGCCCCCGAGTCGGGCTGGCATAAGCGGAGGGGCCGGACGGACTGTGTTCCGACAGCAAGCGCGACTTAGCGCCTGGGAGGTCAGAAGTTAACAGCTCTGCTCAGAAAGCGGGAAGGCTGGAGGACAAAGGGAGGGAGAGCTGCTGAGCCCCCGGACGGCAGAGCTCAGCTTGGCGGGGAACAAAGGCGCTCGCCAGCGCCATCTCCCCCGCCCATCCCCCAGCCAAAATCCCAAAGAGAACCAGTTCCTGCCAGGGAACTTGCTCGCTCCGCGCAAACACCCAACTCTGTGCTTCTGCGGAGCCAAACCTCCGGCAGCGGATCTGACTCCCTCCCGCTGCCACAGGGCCCCTCCTGAAGTGGATCACCTAAGGAGAAGCGAGCTAAGCCTGCCCCTCCCGCCCCCGTGCACCTTGCCTACCCACCCCAGCTAATACGCCAGCTCCCCAGCACCACAAGCCTGGCAGTGTGCAAGTAGACCAGACGGGCCACACCACCCCACAGTGAATCCCGCCCCTAGGAGAGGGGAAGAGAAGGCACACACCAGTCTGACTGTGGCCCCAGCGGTGGGCTGGGGGCAGACATCAGGTCGGACTGCGGCCCCGCCCACCAACTCCAGTTATACACCACAGCACGGGGGAAGTGCCCTGCAGGTCCTCACCGCTCCAGGGACTGTCCAAAATGACCAAACGGAAGAATTCCCCTCAGAAGAATCTCCAGGAAATAACAACAGCTAATGAACTGATCAAAAAGGATTTAAATAATATAACAGAAAGTGAATTTAGAATAATAGTCATAAAATTAATCACTGGGCTTGAAAACAGTATACAGGACAGCAGAGAATCTCTTGCCACAGAGATCAAGGGACTAAGGAACAGTCATGAGGAGCTAAAAAACGCTTTAAATGAAATGCAAAACAAAATGGAAACCACGACGGCTCGGATTGAAGAGGCAGAGGAGAGAATAGGTGAACTAGAAGATAAAGTTATGGAGAAAGAGGAAGCTGAAAGAAAGAGAGATAAAAAAATCCAGGAGTATGAGGGGAAAATTAGAGAACTAAGTGATACACTAAAAAGAAATAATATACGCATAATTGGTATTCCAGAGGAGGAAGAGAGAGGGAAAGGTGCTGAAGGGGTACTTGAAGAAATTATAGCTGAGAACTTCCCTGAACTGGGGAAGGAAAAAGGCATTGAAATCCAAGAGGCACAGAGAACTCCCTTCAGACGTAACTTGAATCGATCTTCTGCACGACATATCATAGTGAAACTGGCAAAATACAAGGATAAAGAGAAAATTCTGAAAGCAGCAAGGGATAAACATGCCCTCACATATAAAGGGAGACCTATAAGACTCGTGACTGATCTCTCCTTTGAAACTTGGCAGGCCAGAAAGGCTTGGCACGATATCTTCAGTGTGCTAAACAGAAAAAATATGCAGCCGAGAATCCTTTATCCAGCAAGTCTGTCATTTAGAATAGAAGAAGAGATAAAGGTCTTCCCAAACAAACAAAAACTGAAGGAATTTGTCACCACGAAACCAGCCCTACAAGAGATCCTAAGGGGGATCCTGTGAGACAAAGTACCAGAGACATCACTACAAGCATAAAACATACAGACATCACAATGACTCTAAACCTGTATCTTTCTATAATAACACTGAATGTAAATGGATTAAATGCGCCAACCAAAAGACATAGGGTATCAGAATGGATAAAAAAACAAGACCCATCTATTTGCTGTCTACAAGAGACTCATTTTAGATCTGAGGACACCTTTAGATTGAGAGTGAGGGGATGGAGAACTATTTATCATGCTACTGGAAGCCAAAAGAAAGCTGGAGTAGCCATACTTATATCAGACAAACTAGACTTTAAATTAAAGGCTGTAACAAGAGATGAAGAAGGGCATTATATAATAATTACAGGGTCTATCCATCAGGAAGAGCTAACAATTATAAATGTCTATGCGCCAAATACCGAAGCCCCCAGATATATAAAACAGTTACTCATAAACATAAGCAACCTTATTGATAAGAATGTGGTCATTGCAGGGGACTTTAACACACCACTTACAGAAATGGATAGATCATCTAGACACACAGTCAATAAAGAAACAAGGGCCCTGAATGATACATTGGATCAGATGGACTTGACAGATATATTTAGAACTCTGCATCCCAAAGCAACAGAATATACTTTCTTCTCGAGTGCACATGGAACATTCTCCAAGATAGATCATATACTGGGTCACAAAACAGCCCTTCATAAGTTTACAAGAATTGAAATTATACCATGCATACTTTCAGACCACAATGCTATGAAGCTTGAAATCAACCACAGGAAAAAGTCTGGAAAACCTCCAAAAGCATGGAGGTTAAAGAACACCCTACTAACGAATGAGTGGGTCAACCAGGCAATTAGAGAAGAAATTAAAAAATATATGGAAACAAACGAAAATGAAAATACAACAATCCAAACACTTTGGGACGCAGCGAAGGCAGTCCTGAGAGGAAAATACATTGCAATCCAGGCCTATCTCAAGAAACAAGAAAAATCCCAAATACAAAATCTAACAGCACACCTAAAGGAAATAGAGGCAGAACAGCAAAGGCAGCCTAAACCCAGCAGAAGAAGAGAAATCATAAAGATCAGAGCAGAAATAAACAATATAGAATCTAAAAAAACTGTAGAGCAGATCAACGAAACCAAGAGTTGGTTTTTTGAAAAAATAAACAAAATTGACAAACCTCTAGCCAGGCTTCTCAAAAAGAAAAGGGAGATGACCCAAATAGATAAAATCATGAATGAAAATGGAATTATTACAACCAATCCCTCAGAGATACAAACAATTATCAGGGAATACTATGAAAAATTATATGCCAACAAATTGGACAACCTGGAAGAAATGGACAAATTCCTAAACACCCACACTCTTCCAAAACTCAATCAGGAGGAAATAGAAAGCTTGAACAGACCCATAACCAGCGAAGAAATTGAATCGGTTATCAAAAATCTCCCAACAAATAAGAGTCCAGGACCAGATGGCTTCCCAGGGGAGTTCTACCAGACGTTTAAAGCAGAGATAATACCTATCCTTCTCAAGCTATTCCAAGAAATAGAAAGGGAAGGAAAACTTCCAGACTCATTCTATGAAGCCAGTATTACTTTGATTCCTAAACCAGACAGAGACCCAGTAAAAAAAGAGAACTACAGGCCAATATCCCTGATGAATATGGATGCAAAAATTCTCAATAAGATACTAGCAAATCGAATTCAACAGCATATAAAAAGAATTATTCACCATGATCAAGTGGGATTCATTCCTGGGATGCAGGGCTGGTTCAACATTCGCAAATCGATCAACGTGATACATCACATTAACAAAAAAAAAGAGAAGAACCATATGATCCTGTCAATCGATGCAGAAAAGGCCTTTGACAAAATCCAGCACCCTTTCTTAATAAAAACCCTTGAGAAAGTCGGGATAGAAGGAACATACTTAAAGATCATAAAAGCCATTTATGAAAAGCCCACAGCTAACATCATCCTCAATGGGGAAAAACTGAGAGCTTTTTCCCTGAGATCAGGAACACGACAGGGATGCCCACTCTCACCGCTGCTGTTTAATATAGTGCTGGAAGTTCTAGCATCAGCAATCAGACAACAAAAGGAAATCAAAGGCATCCAAATTGGCAAAGATGAAGTCAAGCTTTCGCTTTTTGCAGATGACATGATATTATACATGGAAAATCCGATAGACTCCACCAAAAGTCTGCTAGAACTGATACATGAATTCAGCAAAGTTGCCGGATACAAAATCAATGTACAGAAATCAGTTGCATTCTTATACACTAACAATGAAGCAACAGAAAGACAAATAAAGAAACTGATCCCATTCACAATTGCACCAAGAAGCATAAAATACCTAGGAATAAATCTAACCAAAGATGTAAAAGATCTGTATGCTGAAAACTATAGAAAGCTTATGCAGGTAATTGAAGAAGATATAAAGAAATGGAAAGACATTCCCTGCTCATGGATTGGAAGAATAAATATTGTCAAAATGTCAATACTACCCAAAGCTATCTACACATTCAATGCAATCCCAATCAAAATTGCACCAGCATTCTTCTCGAAACTAGAACAAGCAATCCTAAAATTCATATGGAACCACAAAAGGCCCCGAATAGCCAAAGTAATTTTGAAGAAGAAGACCAAAGCAGGAGGCATCACAATCCCAGACTTTAGCCTCTACTACAAAGCTGTCATCATCAAGACAGCATGGTATTGGCATAAAAACAGACACATAGACCAATGGAATCGAATAGAAACCCCAGAACTAGACCCACAAACGTATGGCCAACTCATTTTTGACAAAGCAGGAAAGAACATCCAATGGAAAAAAGACAGTCTCTTTAACAAATGGTGCTGGGAGAACTGGACAGCAACATGCAGAAGGTTGAAACTAGACCACTTTCTCACACCATTCACAAAAATAAACTCAAAATGGATAAAGGACCTGAATGTGAGACAGGAAACCATCAAAACCTTAGAGGAGAAAGCAGGAAAAGACCTCTCTGACCTCAGCCGTAGCAATCTCTTACTCGGCACATCCCCAAAGGCAAGGGAATTAAAAGCAAAAGTGAATTACTGGGACCTTATGAAGATAAAAAGCTTCTGCACAGCAAAGGAAACAACCAACAAAACTAAAAGGCAACCAACGGAATGGGAAAAGATATTTGCAAATGACACATCGGACAAAGGGCTAGTATCCAAAATCTATAAAGAGCTCATCAAACTCCACACCCGAAAAACAAATAACCCAGTGAAGAAATGGGCAGAAAACATGAATAGACACTTCTCTAAAGAAGACATCCGGATGGCCAACAGGCACATGAAAAGATGTTCAACGTCGCTTCTCATCAGGGAAATACAAATCAAAACCACACTCAGATACCACCTCACGCCAGTCAGAGTGGCCAAAATGAAGAAATCAGGAGACTATAGATGCTGGAGAGGATGTGGAGAGACGGGAACCCTCTTGCACTGTTGGTGGGAATGCAAATTGGTGCAGCCGCTCTGGAAAGCAGTGTGGAGGTTCCTCAAAAAATTAAAAATAGACCTACCCTATGACCCAGCAATAGCACTGCTAGGAATTTATCCAAGGGATACAGGAGTACTGATGCATAGGGGCACTTGTACCCCAATGTTTATAGCAGCACTCTCAACAATCGCCAAATTATGGAAAGAGCCTAAATGTCCATCAACTGATGAATGGATAAAGAAATTGTGGTTTATATACACAATGGAATACTACGTGGCAATGAGAAAGAATGAAATATGGCCTTTTGTTGCAACGTGGATGGAACTGGAGAGTGTGATGCTAAGTGAAATAAGCCATACAGAGAAAGACAGATACCATATGGTTTCACTCTTATGTGGATCCTGAGAAACGTAACAGAAACCCATGGGGGAGGGGAAGGGAAAAAAAAAAAAAAAGAGGTTAGAGTGGGAGAGAGCCAAAGCATAAGAGACTGTTAAAAACTGAGAACAAACTGAGGGTTGATGGGGGGTGGGAGGGAGGGCAGGGTGGGTGATGGGTATTGAGGAGGGCACCTTTTGGGATGAGCACTGGGTGTTGTATGGAAACCAATTTGACAGTAAATTTCATATATTAAAAAATAAATAAATAAATAAATTAATTAAAAAAAAAAAAAAAGAAATATAAATTTTCAGAAAACAGAAATAAAAAAAAAATAAAATAAAATAAAATAAAATAATCTATGCCATATAAAAATAAAATATCAACAGTTAGAGATTATCAAGGCATTTTTGACAATTAAGAATTATATATAGGGGAACGTGGGTGGCTCAGTTGGTTGAATGTCCACCTCTGGATTTTGGCTTAGGTTATGATTCCAGGGTTGTGGGCTCGAGCCCCTGTCAGTTTCCATGCTGAGCATGGAACCTGCTTAAGATTCTTTCTTTCCCTCTGCCTCTCTCCCCAGTTCATTCTCTCTCTCTCTCTCTTTATCTCTCTCTCTCTCTCTCCAAAATAAAGTTAAAAATAAAATTAAAATTTTTAATCCCCACATTGGGCTCTGTGCTGACAGCTAGGAGCCTGGACCCTGATTCTGATTCTGCGTCTCCCTCTCTCTGCCCCTCTCCTGCTCAACTGCTCCTCTCTCTCTCTCTCTCTCTCTCAGAAATAAACATTAAAATAAATAAATAAAAATAAAGTAAAAATTAAATTAAATTTAAAAAAGAATTTTATATAATTAATTTTTCACTTACAGTTTGTTGACACAGGTCTTAGTTGTTAAGGCATGCCCTTACAGATATATCTTAATTATCTTTTGTGTCTTTATGTGTGAAGTCATTTGAACACATTAACTCCCAAACTTGTTTCCTCACCTCTTAAAAATGGATATCATTTCTCCCGGGATTGTTAGGAGAATTCATATATGTGAAAGCATTTTGAAAGAACAAAACATTATGTATATATTAGAATTATGTCTGCATTTGTTATTCACTTTGCCTATTATAGTTCTTTTTAAATCACCAAATAGTATGTCCTGTGCTTTTTAAAGTCCTCGGGCATTTCATTATTATTATAGATGCACAAAATGAAATTTGAAGAAATCTAAAAATGAGTTGTAACCTATAAGTAAAGCATAAAAGTATTTTAGTTGAAAATATTTCTTAATACAGGTGATGACCTTTTCTAAATCAACTATATATATATATATACATATATATGCATATATGTATATGAACAGATATTCATTTTTCACAGTTATTTTCAATTTGTATTAGAAAGCTAAACAATGCAGGAGTAAAGTGTAGAGGTGTGGAGCCAGACTACCTGGGCTCATACCCTGGTTCTAACCACTTACTATAAAGTATAAGAACAATGTTTCTTCCTCTTAGAGTTGTGAAAATTAAATGACACGGTGGGTATTAATCACAAGGCAGATGGCTAGAACATACCAAGTACCCAATGAATGTCAGCTTTTTTTTTTTTTTTTTTTTTTTACTGTAGTTCTTCTCTGGAAGTTTCTAATCAGTTCCCTGCTCCAGTACAGCCCTTACTTCCTAGTACCTAAAGGATTTCTTAAATATCCAGACCATCAAGAATCTTACTATCTGTATTTTACCTTCCAGACAGTTCTGTATCCGCTCTGATTTTGTGGTTCTAGATCACAGTTCTCAATTAGCTGGAAGATCTTGAAGTCCATCGTTAACAAGATGTCTATCTTGGTGGTCTTGGTAATGCCTTCCTGGATGATCTCAGATCATCCTCCCAGTGCTCCCACAACACTGACCTTCAGTCTGAACCCGGAAGGAACAAGCCAAGCTCCTTCCAGCCTTGGAGCCGGGCTTTACCTCCTCCGTCTACAGCTGCTGTTGTTCCCTTTCATCTGCCCAAGGCACACTCCTCACGTCATTCAGAGCCCAGTAAACTTCCCCCAGCACAGTAATGGGACTAAAGTAGTCACACAGATGCTAAGTATCATGTCACCCGTTTTATTGGTCTGCACTTCCTGATGAGCATCATGGTTATCTTGTTAAATTGGTTCTATCTCCCCATCATGAGATACATGTTCCAGAAAGGCAGTGGCCAGATCTGACTGACTTACCCCAGTATTCTCAGCACTTTGTATAGTCTCACCTACTAACTGTGGAGTACACAGGTACTGAATGAAAAAAATGAATTGTCAATAAAATGGCAGAGCTTTCTTTTATGTACAGAATGTCTTTCCCACATTTTTCTATTTGTCAAAATCACACTTAGCCCTTTTCCGTGAAGCTCTTGTAAGCCTCACAAGGGAAAATATTAATCTCTCCCTCTTATGTGCTCCTATAATATGCACCTTAGATGCATACTATAATAATGTGCTCCTGAGATGCAAAGGCCTTTGTGAGATATGACTTTGTAAAGAGGAACTACTTATATGTTTGGCCCATGTTGGGCTCTACAAATTGATGATTGTTTTCTGAGAGGGTCCACCTAATACAGCAAGAAGGAGATTCTTTTGTTTGGATTTTTTTAAACGATGAGTTGAGAATTACCGTTCATATTTTGGAAAAAGAATTGCATGAGCTTATATATGTAATAAGCATATTTATATATTTAAAACTATAAAAATATAAAATATGTACTTTTTTTAAACATTCAATTACTTTTACCAAAAAATTGGGGAAGTCTTTAATACATGTAACAAATACAATATTTCTTCTGAAGTTTAGATTTGCTTTTGACAATTTACTTATCATCATTTGTTTATCCACCTTAGTGTTCCACACAATTCTGCTTTAGAATAGTCTCTTCTTTGTCTAGAGATTTTCTAATGCAAATTGTAAGAATACTTCATCTCCACCTGCTCTTGGCTATAGCTCAAGTGCACGGTATTGATTCATTTGCTTGACAAAACAAAGCTGATAGTTATAGGATATGTAGTGGGAATAAAGGGATCAGCAAAGCAGTCCCTGCTGTTAAGGAGAATGTATTAAGGTATGTTGGGAGAAAAAGATAGAAAATCAAGGAATACAATGGAAGTTTTAAATGTCTAGAGAATCTATTTGCTAAGAGAAGTATGAGAGTCCAGCAGCAGGGAATGGAAATGAAAAATCTTCCTGAACCTGCCATTACTGGGAGTATGGAGGGTCTGGAAATTCTTGCAAGAATAGGGGATGCTTGAAATTCAGGTGGTGAAAACCAAGTTGATGAAGTTGAGTTGGGGATAACCAATACAATTGTATTCCTGTAGCCACTGTTATTGAACAGAGGTGCGTAATGTTGGAGCTCCCAGTACATTTTCTACCAAATACTTAACTTCTATGTTTCCCAGATTCTTGGTCTCTTTACTTTATCTGTTTGCTGTGTGAATATTGTGACCATTATCTACCTCTGACATTTGTTGAGAAGATTTTAGTGGTTTCTGATCTTTGACAGGATGAGAATGATTTCCAAAGAATCCACCCTGAAAACAGAACCCCAATGTGTGAAAATTGTTGACACTGCTTTCTATGTTACACACTTAAAGGTCTCTTTAGGCTGTAACAGTTTACAGATTTAATAAGTACTCCATGACTACTGCATGGCACCTCACAGCCGCTTCTTTTTATGTGTGTCCTTAGAACAGCACTGACTCGTATACAGATACTTCTTTTAAGGAAGGACTACATCATATCTTCTTAAACTTCACTAGTGCATTGCCAAATATATATTAAAGTCTCAATAATACTCTTTGAATGCATAAATTTTTTATTTTACCAATGCCAATTTAATGATGTTTACTTTATGACAAATATTAATTGGTTTCCATACACCAGGATACTCGATAATATTGAGATGTCATGTTTAAGTTAGGGGATGTTTCTTCACCATTATTAACACAAGCAAGGGTTCTTCCCTTTGCTTTAAGGGATCTAGCATGAACTTTACATCTTTTGTCCCACGCAATAATTTGTTAATGCTCGATCTCCTTTGAATTGTGGAAATTAAAAAAAAAAAAAAGGAGTGATGGGGAAGAATGGAAATAATCTAAATAACATTGGAAAATGATGCTTTGTCTAGCTATTACAAGGCTCAGACACAAAGAATCATGCAAAAACTCTGTGCTCTGGTTGGTAATATTTTTCTCACAGGGGTATGGTCTAGTATACTGACACTATTTTATGTGTGGACTGAGGTTCAATGAATAAGTTAATATTTTGTAGAAATATTGAGCCAGGTTTCTTTTTTTAATATTTATTGTTTATTTTGAGAGAGAAAACATGTGAGATCATGACCTGGGAAGGGAGAGAAAGAGGGGGGGAGAAAGATCCCAAGCAGGCCCCATGCTGTCAGCACAGAACCCTTTGCAGGGCTCGATCCCACGAACCGTGAGATCATGACCTGAGTCAACATCAAGAGTGTGACGCTTAACAGACTGAGCCACCCAGGCACCCTGAGAGCCAGGTTTCTTATTGTCAGAAAAAGAAGTTAAAATAAGTAAAGGGAAAGACCAGAATGAACCTCACTGATACCCTAGGAACGGCATGCACACCTAGCACCCAGAGAGTAATGTTTAAACACCACGCTCCAGTAAAAGGATCTGGGGCACTTTTGAAAAATGGTATATCCAGGATTGGGACAAGAAAAATACAAATGAGCCTGGAGCATTGTGTTGTGTCGGAAAGTAAGGAAGTGTTCAACAAATGAATAAGTTAAAACAGTAAAGGCATGTCAGGAGAACACAGGTGCCTGACAGAGCTTCCCATGGCCAAAGCCAAAACAGTTTGAGCAACAAGAGAAATAGGCAATAGTATTATAACTCAAAAATAAAATAAATATCCTCAAATCCATGACAATATAAATAAATAATTGAATGAATGAATAAATAAGGGTAGAAAGGACAAACTTTCCTTAAAGTAGAATTCCAAGTAGTAAATATGGAAGGAATGAGAGAAATAGAAAATCACCATTAGAGTGCCCATACTCATAGTTGCCACAGGCAGAATCTGCAGATGGATGCTGAAATAAATCAGTAGGCAAGACGTCAAGGGGGAAAAGGATATTTTCATTACCTCAAAGTATCTCCCTAAGATATTATTAATTGTCATAGTGGTTTTAACATATGTCCAAAAGCTCTTTAATAATCCTCCCGGCAGGTGAAACTTAATTCCCTTCACCTTGAACATGAGTCGGACTATTGATTCACTTCTATCAAATAGAAGAGTGTAGAAAGTTGGCAGCCATGACCTCATGGAGTGATCAAGGTTAACACTGTCAGTAATAAGTCGTGTTCATATTGTGCAGTGACACCATGAGATGGCCACATCACTTCTGTGGCATCTTTTCCCCATGTTCTGTAATATCAGTTTGATTGTGAGGAAAAGCCGACAAACTCAAATTGAGGGACATTCTACCAAACACCTGACCAGTAATCTTCAAAAGTGTCAAGGTCATGAAAGTCGAGGAAAAATGGAGAGACTGATACAGGTTGGATTAGGGAGACATGGTGACTGAGTGCAGTGTACGAGATGGGTCCCAGAAGAAAGTAAGATATGAGAGGGGAAAAAAGGTAAAATCATAATCAAGTCCGTCGATAAGTTAATAGTATTTTGCCAACATCAGTTTCTTATTTTTGGTAGAAGATCATGCTCGTGTAAGACATTAACATTGGATGAACTCCCTGTACTGTCTTTGCAATTCCTGTAAATCTAAAATTATTTCAAAATTAAAAAGAAAATAGTGGGAGTGTTTTAAATCCAGTTCCTAGCATAGATTAGGCATTCAATAGCTCTTTAAATGAATTAATTAATGTACTTTATAATAAAAAATTACATTGCCATAGAATTATCTTCTTTGATGTATATGTCATTCCAGAACTCCATCTAGCCAAATTACTTCCTCTAAGTATACGTGGGGTTTTTATGATTCCATCCTTGCACTGTTTCCATCTTCCAAAAATGAACTTTTTTGTCCCCTACCTGATACATTTTTTATCCTTCAAAATGTAGTCCAAATATTACCTTTCTGAGGTGCCTGACTGGCTCAGTCAGTTAAGTGTCCGTCTCTTGATTTCGCTTCAGGTCATTATCTCACAGTTCGTGGGTTCGAGCCCTGCATCAGGCCCCACACTGACAACACAGAGCCTGCTTATGATTCTTTCTACCTCTCTCTCTGCCCCTCCCCTGCCCTCTCTCTCTCCCTCTCTCTCTCTCTTTCTCTCAAACTAAATAAATAAACTCAAAAAAATCACAAATAGTGCCTTTATGTGATGCTTTCCAAGTATCTGTAAGTCTTTCTAAATATATTTTTGCACTCATCATATTATACCTGATACTTTATGTAGCTTTCTCATCATCTAAAAATATGAGCTTCCTAAAAGGAAGAACCATATTTTCATATGTACATGTGTATTTTTTAATTTTAATTTTAGTTTAATGACCACACAGTGTTATATTAGTTTCAGGTGTATGATATAGTGATTCAATAATTCCATACATTACTCAGTCCTCTTCGTGGTAAGTGCACTCTTAATTCTCTTCATCTGTTTCACCCATCCCCCCACCTACCTCCTTCTGGTAACCATCAGTTTGTTCTCTATAGTTTCTCTCTACCTTTGTTCATTTGTTTTGCTTCTTAAATTCCACATTTGAGTGAAATCATATGGTATTTGTCTTTCTCATATTTTACTTAACATTATACTCTCTAGCTCCATTGATATTGTTGCAAATGGCAAGATTTCATTCTTTTATTATTGAGTAATATGAGTAATATTCCAGGGTGTGTGTGTGTCTGTGTGTCTGTGTGTTACTATTCTTTATCCGTTTGTCTATCAATGGACATTCGGGCTGCTTTTATAATTTGGCTGTTGTAAATAATGCTACAATAAACACAGGGGTGCATATGTCTTGTTGAATTAGTGTTTTCATATTCTTTGGGTAAATAGCCAGTAGTGGAATTATTGGATCATATGGTAATTCTATTTTTAACTTTTTCAGGGACCTCCATACTGTTTTTAACAGTGACTGCACCACTTTGTATTCCCACCAACAGTACACAAGCGTTCCTTTTTCTTCACATCCTTGTCAACACTTGTTTTTTGTGATTTTGATTTTGGCCATTCTGGCAGATGTGAGGTGATAACTGTGGTTATTTGCATTTCCCTGATGATCAATGATGTTGAGCATTTTTCATATGTCTGTTGGCCATATGGATGTCCTCTTTGGAAACATATCTGTTCATGTCTTCTGCCCATTTAAAAAAAATTTTTAATGTTTATTTACTTTTGAGAGGTAGGGAGGAAGGGGCAGAGAGAGAGGGAGGCACAGAATATAAAGCAGCCTCCAGGCTCTGAGCTGTCAGCACAGAGCCTGAGACACAGGGCTTGAATTCACAAAGAGTGCAAGATCATTACCTGAGCCAAAGTCAGATGCTTAACCAACTGAGCCACCCAAGGACCCCTTCTGCCCATTTTTAATTGGATTATTTATGGCATTTTTTTGGTGTTGAGTTGAATAAGTTCTTTATATATTTTGGATACTAGCCTTTTATCAGATATGTTATTTGCAAATATCTTCTTCCATTCAGTCATGTCTTTATGTTTTTTAATTCTCAGTTTAGTGCCCAAAGATAGTAGAGGTTCAATAAAGTTTCCATGGATGAATAAATGAGAGAATAAATAACTAATTGTTCTAAGTATCTGATTTTATTATTGTATTCAATAATGGGATATTGGAATAAAAGATTCATGTCTTCTTTTTCTTAACTTACCAGACGCCATAATTAAGCCATACTTTAATTTTATAAATGTAAGTGAATGTCTTACAAATCCAGTGTAAAGGATCTGCACAACTATGGTTCCCAGTTGTCGTTCAACTAGAGTGGAATGAAGGATGATGTAGTGGAATATCTATCTACTATGATCTTTTCATTTATTCTGGCTGTTTTGTGAACAATTTTATATTATCTTTCAAGGTAGCTTACATAGATCTTCTGCTAAAGAGAGAACACCCAATTTTTAAAATATTTGCCATTATGGAGGTATCTTCCTTATCTAGTAAAAACAGTTTTAGAAAAAATTTTGTTATATTCCGTAGTAACAATAAATATGTTTACATTTGGAGCATATTCCCTCCTTACAGCACAGATAAGATTTGGACTGACTTTAAGCTTAGACAAATGTTCTTCCAAATATTTCCTGTCAAAAGAAAGATGGTGAAATGCTTGATCAGTTGCAGTGTGTGAAATCAATTGCTTACTATTGTATATATGATTTATTAGATTACTCTTCATAAATTAGAAATATTGAAAATTTTATTTTCTTTAAAAGATTTGACTGATTTTTAGCTTAAAAAATCAAGCCTTTATATAGAAGAGAAATACTCTTCTTCTGGGACTATTTATTCAAAATATAATTTTATGAAATTCATATTAATTTATGCCACAAAGTTTAAAGTATCAAATATTGTATCATACCTTTCTCATTTACATTGGTTCATAATATGAAATTTACTCTTATTTGGTGTTCTGTTCGTTCCATTTTTATTAAAAATTAAATAATTGGTAAAAATTAATTTGTTTACAAATGTATATATTTTATCTTAACAGCTCTTAAACCCATCTACCTATCTAAGTATGTTACATCTTGGAGAATACCTCAAGTAAAAGTAATTCATTCATATCCTCATTAATTTTATGAGACACAGTTATTCTTTCCCAACCTTATAAAACTGAAGCTGACACGTAAATATTAAATGCATGGGATGATGGTAGATTATTAGAAATTGGTTCTCTCATAAACTCTGAGCCTAGCTAATCAATATCTCTCTACTAGTCTGAGCACTAATTTTATAAAATTAATAAATATTTCTTGCATTAAAAAATAAGACTATAGACAGATCATTGCATTTCTATTATGTATCTAATGGAATAAATGTGCCATTTACCTTTGTCTTAATTTAGGAAAATTTAAGCTCAATTTAAAGAAAAAAAAAGGACAATTTTTTTTTTTATGAGCTCACATCTAGCAATTTTCCAGGTGAAAATTCAGTGAAACTAAATATAATCACCATCAATACCTGTGTATCAGACGCTTTTTTACATCGTACTACATTTGTATACTAACAGCCCTGCATGGGCGTCATTCTCTGCCTCGACTGATAAAGAGACTAAGTCTCTGGGAGCAGTGGCCAATCTGAGATTAAGTGACAGAAGGTTTCAGCGGCAGAGAGCTGTAACTGTAATGTGTCAAACATCTGGCTCAAAGTAAGAAAAGCAAATATTTATAGATATTCCAATTTCTGATACTATGTAGGCAAAAATATTTGATTGATGGAAATATTTTTTCACTTCTCATCTAAATGTTCCACCAGTGCATACAGAGAGCCTACAAAGTTTTTAATATCATGACACTTTTGAATTCTAATTTGGAGTGGAAAATGGAAAATTCACATCTAAAATATCTACCCCCCATCTTCACTTTCATGGTAAGTTTAATAAATCAGCAACTGCTTACAAAACTAACTGTTTTACCAGAAGGGGTGTGGGATCATATCTATCAGAATCAGAGTAGATCTCAGTTTTCCTCAAATTTCTGCTTCCCCAAGAAGCAGAAAAAATTAGCAGAGATTTAAGAGCTGTTTGTTTTTCTTTTCTTTTTTTCTTTTGTTTTTTTTTTTTACTTTTGTTTTTCTAATGTTTTATTTATTTTTGAGAGACAGAGAGAGACAGAGTATGGGCGGGGGAGGGGCAGAGAGAGAAGGAGATAGAGAGTCAGAAGCAGGCTCCAGGCTCTGAGCTGTCAGCATGCAGCCTGATGCGGGGCTTGAACTCACGAACCTGAGATCATGACTGAGCTGAACTCAGATGCTTAACTGACTGAGCCACCCAGGCACCCCAAGAGCTGTTTGTAACAGAGCCAGAGTGGAATGGGGGATTTGATGACATCGTTGATAGCTCGTTCTCATTTCTTAATCAATACTTGCGATTAGTTTATGCCAACCTTTGGAATAACAGGAGAACTGACTTAAAGAAAACTTGTTTTATTTAATGAAAGCTAAATGAAGACTTGATAGAAAATAAGCTGTGCCATTTATGTAAATAATCCTGTCATATCTGTTAAACATCCAAAGCATAGAGCTAATTGAATTGAAAAGAAATTGTTAACATGCCTGCTAATAATAATAAAAGCACCTATAAGGGGTGCCTGGGTGACTCAGTCAGTTAAGCCGTCAGGTCATGATCTCACAGTTCATGGGATCAAGCCCTGTGTCCGGCTGTGTGCCGACAGCACTGAGCCTGCTTGGGATTCTCTCTCTCCCTCTCTCTCTGCCCCTCCCCCACCAAAATAAATAAACATTAAAAAAGAAAGCAGGTTTAAGTGTAGTCTTAAGTATTCCAATATACTAAAGAAATAAACTTCTAGGATGAGTATTTAGAAATCATAATACAGCTTTGTATCATTAAAATGATCATAATGTCATAGGATTAATAACTGCACAGAATAACAAAATTCTCTGGACAGCAAATCTATCACAAATTTGGACAATAACCAAATAACCTGGAAAAACTGCTTTGCCAAATAAATTTAATCTTTTAAGTTGCTATGGTAATTACTATACTTGTTGGAGGTATTTAAGAGATGCTAAATTCCTTGTGCATAATGAACCTTTATGAAGAGTATTCTAAGCAATCTAGTTTAAAAAAAACCTAATTTGCCTTTGATTTGCATAACTGATGTTTGAGTTCAGCGTAGAAATAAACTCAGTTAATTCTAAGGACATGAAAAGATTGAGTAAAAGATTTTAAAGTTCAAGACAAAAGGAAGAGATTGCATTTTACAATATTTACACCTTCTACTTTTCTGTTAACTGTAGAGTGCTTTTAGAATGTTAAATACTCAATCTGAACTACTCTCCATATAGTGAAGGAAGTAAGAGTTAGCATGCCGCACAATCCTACTGAGCTTTAACCTTCTGGGCTCAATTTAACATTGAGAGTGAAACTCTCAGTTATTTACCATTGCTACATCTCACATGAATGTAGCAGTGCTATTAACACTGATTCCATCTTTGGCCCTCCATCTTGTTCTCCACACTGGTGCACAGAGGGCCCCACTTTAGATAACAACCTTGTGACCTCACCATCACGCTCCTCACTCCATAAGAGCTGGGGATTAAGGTCTGGACTTGGGGGAGACTAGGGGTGGGGAATACCTACATACACAGGGCCCTGGATCTTCCGCTCACCCATTGCCCCTGTAGGTAAGTTACCCTGAATAAAACTCTGTGTAAAAGGTATGAGGTAGTTTGCTTTGATTTTCTATATTAAAGTACCTTCTCAGGGTGGAGGATACATTTTTGACCCTCCTGCACCTTCTAACAATGAGCAAAGGACTAAAT